>NW_013665967.1:399243-413394 GCF_000517525.1 Limulus polyphemus | reverse complement strand
ATTATTGCCTCATAATATCTAGAGGTGTGTGTAACGTTCTAGACCTCTGTCGAGGTATAAATGGGCGTTTAAAATTTAGTTCAATACATAGATCTAGACTACGTGATTGTGAGTTGAGCCATAAAGAGGGTATAGTGACGATTTTTAAAGCGAAATTATCACAAATTGTATTGTAATAATAGAGTAAAGAAGAAGAAGTCATCTTATCAACTGTGTGGAATTTGACGAAAAGGAGACAGTTATTTAAACCTTTGTATGCAATTGTGGTAACCAACAGTTATAATGGCGATTTTAAAGTGAAATTATCATAAACTGTTCTGTGATTATAGAGCAGGATTAATAATTTGTCTTGTCAAATTGTGTTCTAAAGTAACTGAACCAGCCTGTATGGACTTAGACGAAAAGAAACAATTAGCACTGGATACAACTATGATAACCAACAGTGTAAAGAACATATGTACATACGTTTGACTTGTTCTAATATATTATTTTAAAACAAGTGGATTGTGTGCTGTCTGTTTATTGTCGAAATATATCGCCAACAAGTCGCAGACACCTACTGTAAAGAATCCGGCCTATACAAAAACTCCGACAGGTTCACGAATATAATTTCAAATACCTTTAGATCTGTAGCCAATTTTATGCGTCTTACAATTCTGACTTCATTTTAGAATACTCTAATTTGTAGGTGGTTCTGTGGTTTGTTTATTTCAAATTCACTTTCAAATCCTAATTGTAAATATTGATTTTTGTTTAGTACTTTTTGTTTTGTATATTCAATTTTAAACTGTAGTTTGTAAAAATGGTACCATAACTGGTTTTATCTTGTAATGTAACCGTTTGTGTTACGATTTTGCTAAAGTGTTGTAAAGAAATTTATGTAACCAAGTATCTTATTTATAATTGTTTCATTTAACTTCTAATTTGTGTTAAGTTATAACTATGGTTTCCTTTTGTTTGTTTGTTTGTTTGTTTTTTCTGTAAAGCACAAAGCTACACAATGGGCTATCTGTACAGTGCACATCACGGGGATTGAACCCCGATTTTTAGCTATATAAGCCCACTGACTTATCGCTGAGCCACTGGAGGCGGTTAATTTTGACGAATAATGTCTGATGTATTTAAAATTGTAATTTTATTTAGAGTTTCATTTACTTTTAAATAATAATTCGATATTTTTATTGTATTCTAATTTTATTTTTAAGTTCATATTAATTTTTTGAGTTTTATTAATTTTTATTTAACTGGCTGTTGCTGGAATATTTTTATAGCCATTTGTTGTCTTCATATAGGTGTCGCTGACACCTAAAGGAAAACCTGGTAGTTAACCTTCTAATTCGCTCATTAATGCTTAATTTTAATGTTTGGATGTGGGGGAAATCCTGAAAAGAGGACTTATTACAGCTAAAAATGAGTTCTAATTTCTACCTTCTATAACAAGTTTAAATGTATCTTTGTAAGATATATTCAGGTAATTTATCTAAATTTCCACGTAAATGTTCTGCACATAGTTCATGACATTTACGTTAACCGGATGTATGGCAGTTGTAGATATGCACTTACCCTTTTGTTTATATAAAAGTTACATATAACAACATTCAGAAGATTCAAGCAAACGCGGAATCGTTTTGTATCAGACTCCTAGTGTGGAGTTTTTACCCATTTCTATAGATGATACAGAGACCTATACAATTTGGTATGAGTTGGATATATTTACTAGGAGTGATCATGGATGTAAGTAATCTGATGATTATGGGTTGTTGCACTAGGATCTCAGTCTGACAATAAAAGTTAGGTATTTACTCAGCTCTCTTGTCTATTCCTTGAATCTCGTATTGTCGAAATACTTTGGAAAACCTATACTATTCCAGCAGCCAGAAACAACAACAGCAAAAGAGAACAACAACAACAACAGAAACAAACAACAACAACAACAAAAAAAAAACACACAAAAGAAAAAAAATAGAAGCCAGCCAGTTTGGTTCTGAATATTCACTATTGCAGGTAAATATTCTATCTTATTTTTTCACTTCTGTTTGCTCGTTTTCCTTTGCTGTTTAAGTTAATTTAAAACTTTGCATAAAATTTCCGGAAACTTGGTTTTGCGGATACTTGTAACTTCTTTACGGATGCGGATGTTACCTGAATACCAACAGAGACATACATATATATTTTAGTGGGCTTCACGTTATTCGTTTTAAAATGAGGCATGATATCGCGGTAGTATAATATATAAATCTTAGAAAGCCTTCGAAAAATAAAAACAAATAACTTTTAAATACACAATTTACGCAAGCGTATGAAAACTATATACACCTTTTTTTCCCCCTCTTTCTTACAAATCATTAATATACTTCATTCTAAAAGCATCAAATAATGTATTAAATGAATATTAAGTTCATTTTTTAATTATTTTCCAGCATCATAACACTAGAACATTTGTTGTTTTTAGTGAATAAAATCATTATCAAAGTTACTAGAAAAACTGGAGTACCTGGTGGATAACGCCATCATTAATGCTACTGGATACATACTGGACTTTCTGGTGGATAACACCATTATTAACGCTACTGGATACATACTGGATTTTCTGATGGCTAACACCAGTATTGATGCTACTAGATACATATTGAACTTTCTGATGGATAATACCAGTATTCATGCTACCGGATAAATATTGGACTTTCTGATGGGTAACACCATTATTAACGATATTGGATACATACTGAACTTTCTGATTGATAACACCAGTATTAATGTAGACATATTGTAATTTATGATTGAGAAAACTAACATTAAATAAACTATAAACATTCTTGAGCTTCAGCAAAAAAATTAACGTCGATATTAAGCACCGGAAACGAGAATAGCTCCAGTAATAATAATTTTTATTTTTTATTTTTAAAAAAAAATACAAATATTAACGTTTCTGGTTTTGAAAACAAATGTAATTGTGTATCTCTGATCACGTGTGGTTCACAAACACAAAATCCCTCCCATGACTACAACGATCGTGTTTTTTTTGTGTGTTTAAAATTAACTTTTATTTAAAAAAATCGATAAAACAGAAACTAAAAAAAACAACAACAAATTACCCATAAAGTTTCAATGATTAACTTTTTCTAAAGTTTGTTTGTAATTAATCACAAAGCTACACAATGAGCTATCTGTGCTCTGCCCACCACGGATATCGAAACCCGGTTTTTAGCGTTGTAAGTCCGCAGACATGCCGCTGTGCCACTGGGTGGCTTTTTCTAAAGTAGAAACTAAAAGATACAATACAACTTGCTTATGAGTTACTGGTGCATAACCTAAAAGGGAAATAAAACAGAAAAATCATTAAGTAAGTTGATTAATATGCAATCGATAAATAATCAAAGGAAGCTGGAAATCTTACCTTCTGGATATTTGGTGAGAACGTTATGATTATCAAGCTGTAAAGTGGAGTTGGGGCCAGCACGGGTGAATCGAACTACATGGTACTGACCATCATCTACTCTCACACTAAGCTCGCCAATAGGGTGATCTTCAGTACCCATGTTGTATACCACAAATATGTTGCCTTCGACCTGTACCGTGTAAGAACATTGTCGGGTTATCATACTTATCGTGTGTTTACAAATATATCACAGGGTCATTCACATGCCAACATTCTTATTTGCAAAAGCTAGTTGGAAGAAAATGGTTGTTTAGAATATTTGCGCAAAGTTACAAAATGGCTAGTTGCGCAAATTCTGAACTGATGCGTTAGAAGGAAGGCGACTAGTCAACTGCACCTTACCGCCAACTCTTGCGATTCTCTAAAGAATCTGACAGAATAATGGGATTTGACCGTCACTCATATGACGCACCCACAGAGCTAATTTGTGTGGCAGCGAGACGCGAACTAGTAACCACTGGATCCACTGTCCGAGCATGCTAACCACTAGTTCATACCCGTCACTAGAAGACAAATGGATACATTATGTGATCATAAAAACAGCAAAGGAAAGAGGGAAACATCATTCTGACATATAAGCATTTACACATCCAATTCTACATTTTAATTATACAAACTCTAACCCCTTCTGAAATAAATCTATTTAATCGAAACGTTATATCAATGTTATAAACAATATTCTAATGGAATACAATTATGTAAAAATGTCCAATAAGTGTACAAACTCTACCTTTCTGATATAAATTAATACAGTAGAAACATCTAAAGTTCTATGAACAACAATATCCTGATATACGTCAATTTCAGAAACATCTAAAGTTCTATGAACAACAATATCCTGATATACGTCAATTTCAGAAACATCTAACAATTCCATGATCAACACTATCTTGATACACGTCAACTGCAGAAACATCTAACAATTCCACGATCAACACTATCTTGATACACGTCAACTGCAGAAACATCTAACAATTCCACGATCAACAAACACTATCTTGATACACGTCAACTGCAGAAACGTCTAACAATTTTCTGTTCAACAATATCCCGATATACGCGAATTGAAGAAATGTCTAACAATTCTACGAACAATAAGGTTCTAACATAAGTCATTTTTTGAAATGTTTAGTAATAGTATGAATAATATTTTCCTGACATGTGTTAACAGTGTAATAAGTCTAACAATTTTCGGTGAATCTTATATTTTAAAACGTACTCAACCCTAAGCTATGTACAGAAGAGATGAGATTTTAGAAAACAAAGAAGCAGTTTAAACTTTTCGAGTTTCACATACAAAAAAAAAGAATCTAAAAAAAAAGCGAATTATTTTCGAGTTGTAAAGCTATATAGGAACGGTAAGACCTACTAAAACCGAAAGTACTTTTAACTTATAGAAACCTATGTACAAGAAATGGGCTTTAACACGCAAAGTACCCAGATCTTATGAAGTTTAATATACCAAAAATGAACGATAAAACATAAGGTACATTTAAATTACATATATCCTTAATGTAAGAGAGGAACTATTTCTGTCGCTTGAGGTACATTATTTCTGTATCTACAAATATGTATAAATAAGGAAAACGCGATATTCTGTTATTTCTTTTTTTTTTATCCAATTGAGAAAATCTAACTTGAAAAATCGAAATATCCACGAGCGCTTTCACGGTATCCTACGACTGCTCTTTAGTTTATTACAAATTCGAATCTTTTCAGTTTTTCCAGAAGAGCTGCTGTATTTTTTCTTCTTCTAATATTCGATATAGGACCGTGATTAAAAATCTAACTTTATCTGTGAAGAAAAATTCTCTCACAGATAAGCTCATCTTCTGTGCACGTGACTCTAAGAAATGCACGTGACTTGACTAAATGGATGATTGTTTTTTTTTTCTGGTGGAGACTTTCTTCTTCTTCTTCTCTGTTCTGCTTCCCTAAGTTGGTGAATAAGGTTTCCAACCTCAGTTGGTTTATCAAGAATTTGAGTCATTGAATCAGGCAAAAAACCACAGCACATCTTGTGTAAATTGCTATTTAGCTTTCACACCTACAGTTTCTTGAGTTGTATTCTCTGTAATATGTCATCCTGGCTACTAATTCTCACTGCACGCTTCGGACATGATCGCCTTATCTATCTGCTAATTAACTAAGAACTGACAAGAAATGTAATATTTTATATGCCGTCACAAGTCTCCCTGAAACTGCTGTAACATACTTTTTTATTATTTAGTTTCCTGACAAGGATAAGCCCAAAATCCAGCTAACATAACGTGCTGCTTGTTGAGAGTCTGATTAGCCGTTTTCCAATGGTCTACAATTCTTATCTTTGTTTCTACCCTACCTTATCTCGTTAGCTGTAACCACGATTGAATCTTGGAAAGACGCTGTCTGATCCTTTCAGAAATACGTAACGAATAAAATAAAACAATTAGATAAATAATAATGACGTCACACACTGGTAACTACAAGATAATGCAATTTTAAACACAACACACGCATTAATATCACATATTTCTCATTATTAATAAAAACAATGCTTTTTGGAAAATACTACATAAATATTACGTTAATATAACAAGTAACATCACTAACAAAGGCTTTACAATTAATATAGACTTACTATTGTTAGTAATAAAAATATTTTATGATAAATATCAAATAAAAAAATATTAACTTCTGAACAACATAACTAGCCTACCTATATCAGAATTAAAAGTGAACTGAGTAAAGAGGATAGCTTGTTAAATGTGCTGTTATGGCCTCGCTTATAAAGATTAAAATGCATTGTTTCATTGGTTAAGTATGCTTGCTGTTAGCGGTATTTTCGGCCGTAATTCCAATAATATATCACGAGGTGTGACCAGCTTAGGAGATTTAGGTTAGTCTTAAGTCCACATACTAAGCCAACTATATAAAATAATCTTTATGAAATACAATAAACACAAAAATAAAAAATAGAGTGTGTATATATATATATATATTAAACATTCTGAGTAATAATGTTAATGAAATTATTATTAAAGATATAATAGAGTAAATGTTAGTTAAAGAACTCATATATTGTTGCTATTCATTTTACTATTTAGTTATTAATTTCATTTAACAAATTAAAATACCACTAAAATTGTTATCTCAATGTTTAACGCAATAAATGAAATTACCAATAAAGACGTTACTCAGTGTAAAGTATTCTTTGTTTGTTGCTAACCACAGAGATACACAATAGTCTTTATCGAAAAATCGAATTTTAGCGTTATAAGTCCACAGACTTGCCGCAAGCCACCGGAGGGCCAGTGTAAAGTACAAAGTAAAAAAATATTAATTAATATAATTTATATTACTGATGCTTGGTACAAATTAATGTAAGGGATTTGCCTCTCTATTTTGCTACTTTCAGTTCTATGTAATAATTGCTAGTTCCATTGGTACCTTACTAACAATGGTCTTATGAGGTAGCACGATTGATGAAAGTGACGATTTTGGGGTTTATTGAGTGTAGTAAAACTTAAAACACCCCAAAATTGATATCGCCAGATAGATGAAAATTGGAAGTATACAAAATGAGTTTTTTTCCTGTTGATCATTTTTGTTGGTCAACAAAACCAAAAAAACAACCGTAAACTAGACCCCAAAAAATACAAAATATTTCCCAAAGTACGTTACTCTTGTGTCATGCTTGCTGCAACACCATTACACAAACTTGTCAGTTTACGATCTAGGGACGTCATGGACATGCCTCCGTACAATAGTATCCCACCAATCATATGTAAGTAAAAGTGTCCGAGGTGCTAAGTGTGTACGAAATGCAGCAGATGTGGTTGTGATCATGATGGCATTCGGTTCGAAGGAATATAATCCGTAAGAGCGGTCAGAAAGGGCCTTTGAGATATAAAAATCATGAACGGCAGACATTGGATCGAGCATCAAAGTGTTTCACTTCTTATGCCAAACAAGAAAACGTTGAAGATGACAGGAACAGAGGAATAAAAATAGAAAAAAAAATACGTATAAATATGGTGAAGACTCTAGCAAACATGGATGTATTGAAGATTCGTTTATTCTACTCATTAATAACAACACCATGCCCAAAGACATTGAGCTTGCTTCATTGAAAAATTTGACAAGAAGGGACTACTGTGAAGATGCATACAAAAGGCGTGAGAGTGATGATTAAAGCTGGCATGATATGAATATTGCACTGGGATGCGAGACAATCCAAAGTGCAAAAATATTGTACCCTGTATCTTCAGAACAGTTGGAAATGAATTACTTGAAAACGGGCTCATGTTTAGAAGCAAATACAATTCACAACGAGGATGGAACGTAATAAATTGCTGAACAACATATTACAATACAAAGGCTTAGCAAAAGTAAGTTCAAGCTGTCTTGCATGGATCAATGATCAGAGTAGTTTGGAGCCAAGAGAACAGAATTCCAAGCACGTGATTCGTACATGGTGGATTGTTGGATCTTTAAATTTGTGAACAGGTGAATCGGTACGATCTTTAACCTGATTTGTGAACAGGTGAATCAGTATGATCTTTAACCTGATTTGTGAACAGGTGAATCTGTACGATCTTTAACCTGATTTGTGAACAGGTGAGTCGGTATGATCTTTAACCTGATTTGTGAACAGGTGAATCGGTATGCTCTTTAACCTGATTTGTGAACAGGTGAATCGGTATGATCTTTAACCTGTATCTTGAAGAGATATAGTCAATTGCGCGCAGAAGAAGCCATTTCTTAGGTGTTGTCACCTCACAATGTTGGATACTTGTTATGGAGAACAAAAATTATACTGTTTGACGGAGTTGAAGTTCCTTTTCCGAAAGTATCTCGAAGTTTTTCACCTATAAGGATGATTGAAGCTACGAGTCTTGGTATAAACACGAGAGGAGAAAGAGCCTAGGGCAGCTAGTTTTCAAGATTGTTGACAAATTGACAAGCAATGCAGTTCAGTTACATAAAAAACAACAGCTGTAGACTACGTAACAGGTTTCCTGGTGAATGATCTCGCTAGAATGTGATAAACATTTCAAGAAGCTTGTGTCTAAGTATATGTACAGAACACTTGAATTTTGAAGATGCGAGTCGCACACATGGACTTACACGAAGGGAAACTCAGGCAAACTTGGTGTACGATTGTCAAAGTTGTTAAGCTCCTTTTCACCCGGTGGATGATATTATTCACAAATGTATTATAATCGTGAGTGGTAATGAATGGGTCAAACGACAAAATAAATCCTTTTTGAGTGTAGGAAAACGTTTCACATTTTCATAGAGTATCTAATCCGTGTCACAAATCAACAAATATCAATTTAGGACATACATGATGATTTGACGGAATCAAAGTTCAGCAAGTGGTTGCACGGACAGGGCAATAATTATTGTTGATTTTAAGATGAAGTTCGAAGTCTCTCTATGTTCGTGAAAAAACTATAGAGGAACTATAAACGAGGAATAAGCTGGTATGATTCAACAGAATTCATGGAGTGATGAAACAGGAAAGCCAATTTGAAACAACATGTATGTTGAACATCTCCTTGTAGTAAGTAAAAAGTAAAGAGCCGAAACCGTTCTCTTATAAATGCGCATGAAAAGCGATTGGCCACACACACAAAATTGTGCTGCAGAGTGACAATGCGAAATGTTATTTGAATAAATATAACTCACGCTGTTTCTGAGTTTTATCTTACACCTACAGAAGAAGGATTGTTCATTATCTTCACACTGAAACCAGGACGGGAAATTTCCTTTAGATCCACACTTTTGGAGAGCATACCATTGAGTTGACTATTAGACATCATGTGAACAATGCACAGACCGTCTCACAAATTGTTACAGGTTTGCAGTCGAATAAATGTCTTCAAAATTCATTATCGGAATTTGTCCATTGCAACACAGATGTTCAAACGAGTAGAACAAACACCCGAAAAGCTCTCAAATCACGTTGAATGACGCCTAGTTTGAATATATTTTGAGCATCTGTTCAAATAGCAAAAACAGTAGAGCCTTTCTGTTTTGTTGAACAAACTCTGCATCAAACACGCGGAAGACTACAAGGTCTTCATAGAAAACTTTGATGACATTACTGTCGATGGATTTTCAACTGAAAAGCAAGTTAAAGCAAATATTTTAAACATGAAACAAGAGAAAGTAACATGAAATTGTAATCGAGCCATGCCATTGTTGCCACACCTGATGGTAGCCAAAGCAGCTACAGAAAATTCTAGTGTAAGCACATAAGCATCATTTACGTCTACTTTAAGAGTATAGAAGGCATTTAATTGGTTTGTTTTATGTTTAAAAATTCAATACCCTTAAATTCACTGGTCGCAGATCCATGTACCACTGATATATATACTTTTGTATTTGATGGAGTAGATCAGAGGAACAGTTCTATTAGTCCTGGAATCAACACTAGTTTTGGAAAGCCGAGAACTAATTTTTAGAACAAAATCAAGGCATGTAGTAGTTTCACAGTGAATGAGTTGTATGATATTTCCACCAAACTACTTAAAAGCAGCCTGATTGACCCATAAACCCAATCTTAAAGTAGCGCTATGTAACAGCATTAGCTTGAATGTTATAATATCTACTCTATTTCAATCCATTAGGTTATTGTAACTTGGATACTGTATCTTTAACTACTCATACTGTGCAACAGCATAAGTAGTATGCTAACACTTACTATCTCCAACTCCATGTAGTCGTTACTACTTCCGCTATCTATCCTCACCAACACAGCATTATCCTCCATGGTGATGAATCCTAACGCCAGGAGATCCGTCTTGGTATCGGGGCGCTTGTCCTGAGTGAAGGTATAGGTCATTAGGCTCGAATCACCTCCAAATCTGTAGGCTATGCTTTCTGAAAAGTTTAAAAAATATAAAAGTCTTGCCCAAATAACGTCTCCACTTTCGTTTCAAACAACAGTTAACAATCTGGTACTTTTTAGTTACCATAGCCTCTATTACAAACAACAGTTCGTAATCTGGTGCTTTCTAGTTACCATAAATTCTATTTCAAACAACAGTTCGTAATCTGGTGCTTTCTAGTTACCATAACTTCCATTACAAACAACAGTTCGTAATCTGGTGCTTTCTAGTTACCATAACTTCTATTACAACAACAATTCGTAATCTGGTGCTTTCTAGTTACCATAACTTCTTTTACAAACAACAATTCGTAATCTGGTGCTTTCTAGTTACCATAACTTCTATTACAACAGTTCATAATCTGGTACTTTCTAGTTACCATAACTTCTATTACAACAGTTCATAATCTGGTACTTTCTAGTTACCATAACCTCTGTTACATATACTTTTTCCTTTACATTAATTCTCAATCTGGTTACATATATTATTTGATTTAAATAACTATCCTATACAATACACCATAGAAATGTTATCTTTTGGTTTATATAACTATCTTCAACACAGTATGATATGATTACAAAACTCACTATTTAAGCATTTAATTCGACATTTGTAGGTTTTCTTCAGCTCTAGCTAACATGGCCTTTCGGACACGAAACAAATATTAATTCACAGAGGAAAACAGTAAAACTGCTTATCTGTTTAAAAATTTTATGTGTAGTTTAACCTTATAGCAATGGACAAGTATTAATTTGCACTGTTAAGTGACTCCAATAAATAAAATATACACCCTACCGTCAGAACAGGTTGGGCCAGTAAATGACGTCATGTCACAGTCGCATGTATAACTATTCCATAACTGTACACATACTCCATGATTAGCACATGCACTAGAACTGCACTTCCTCTCTGGTCCTGATGAGTGATGAGAGGCTATTTTTACTTTCACGACTCATAATTTGTGCTTATTAATAATATATATAACAGTTTAATAATAAAAACATATATATTCTTTTAGCATTTAAGTTTGTTAAAAGATCATTCAGAAAAATAAAGTTGATAATTAGAATTATGTCTTCTTAAACTTATTATTATTTAATGTAATACATTTGTAATTATTATACAAAATCAAAGGTCTTCAGGTGATTTTTGGCCGTTTACTGTAAACAAATTTACAACAATGTCGTTACACAAGCTATCAATTATTTTATATTTTTGGAAAGCGTAATCATACATTAAGGTAAGCTTTTATCAATAGATTGCAAATTGTGCTAGCGGACATTCACCTGCACATCCTTTGGCTACGAGAGTACTAGGAATTAGAGCATCAGTACTGGGATCGAGGGTTTCTCCATTGAGATCCAGCGACGCAATACACCCAGTAAATCCGTATTTTGATTGAACTATTTTTGGGAGCTTTTCATACATAGACTCTCGAACCCCACCAAGGTACAGTAGTCCATCTAAGTCCAAATGGACATTGGATCCCATGCTGGTCACAGTAGCAATCATATCGTCTACCATGAGCGTGTGCTGATGTAAAGTTAATCGGCCAATAGTTACTGCGTGCCACTTATTATCATTTAGTGTACGACGAGTGTTCGATCTGACCTTTCGAGGGCCATCGCCCATGTTGAAGATGTAGTGAAGATGCCCATTTACCAGTTCTATAGCAATAAAGTCTTGTCCTTTCCCACCATTGTACAAGATCAGTCCACTAGGGTAAGAGGTTTTAAACTGAAAATAGAGATTCATCGTAGAGTAAGCTTTAAGTTGGGGTAAGCCTACGTAAGTCCACTTGGATTTGAAGGTGACAGGATGGTGAACAATATGTTCTTTGTTACCAAATTTGGCTGTTACCTGAGAGAGGAAAATACTTATATCAATACTTACAGAATATGTTAATTTTTACTAAAGTTTTTTTGCATTTGTTAGAAATATAGATCCATGAACAATCTAACACCTACAGGGTTATAAGGTATATGATTTTTCTGACAAACTTTTTTGTTATATGTGAGAGTGAAATATTGGTATCACAACAAAACATTCTGTTATTTCTCCTTACCAAACCTTTTGTTTAGAAGTTCTTTAATCAGCTATACCGAACTTACCGTTACTGGTGGGTTAGAACTGTGTTTCCAACTATACAACATAACTAAATTTGGAAGATACTAAAAGGTTAGGATTTCTTGTTGATTAGAAATACTTGTATTAATAGCTTCAAGTACACGGTAATAATAGTTCTTTTTTACTACACTTTGGTGATTTTGGCAAGAAACAACTATATCCACCAACACAATATTGCAAAATACGTTCTCTCTTACCAAAATTTAATAATGTGTACAAGTTCGAAACATTATATCCACCAATACAATAACATAGAATACGTTCTCTCTTACCAAAATTTAATAATGTATATAGAGGTTCGAAACATTGTATCCACCAATACAATAACATAGAATACGTTCTCTCTTACCAAAATTTAATAATGTATATAAGTTCGAAACATTGTATCCACCAATACAATAACATAGAATACGTTCTCTCTTACCAAAATTTAATAATGTTCAAAACATTTGTTTCCACCAATATTGTATCATAAAATATGTTCTCTCTCTTACTAGATTTGATATTTCAGGCTAGAAACATTTGTATCCAACCATATCATATCATAAAATGTTATCTCTTACCAAACTTAGTGTGTTAAATTAAAAACATTTGTATCTATCCGTATCGCAACATGCTATGGAAACATAGATATATTTCACACCTGAAAGTTGGGCAACTGTCTTGTCTGAGCCATTTCAAAATAACGGAAACCGTTGAACTCCAAGTGTTGCATGTGTCCTACGAAGTTAGGGACGTCTTTCTGTAGCTTTAAGCTACGTTCTACAGCTCCTATGTGCATTTCTTGGAACTCCAGGGTGATTTTGTGACCTAGAAGTTCTAATACAGAGACAGTCATGTTTACAAACTTTTAAATACTAGTTACCATAAGGTTTGAAAATGCTTTATTTGGAAGTCATAGTTTCGAAAATCTTCCAATTAATCTTTATACAATTCATAACATAGCTTGAGAATACTTCTGTAGCTAATCGAATGGAATTCGCAATAAAGTTTGGAAAACTTTGGTTACTTTCATATAGAAGTCACAATAAAGTTTGGAAAATTTCCGTTACTTTTCATATAGCAGTCACAATAAAGTTTGGAAAACTTTGGTTACTTTCATATAGAAGTCACAATAAAGTTTGGAAAATTTCCGTTACTTTTCATATAGTAGTCACAGTAAATTATGGAAAACTTCCGTTACTTTTCATATAGTAGTCACAGTAAAGTTTGGAGAACTTTCGTTTCATTTCATATAGTAGTCACAGTAAAGTTTGGAGAACTTTCGTTTCATTTCATATAGTAGTCACAGTAAATTATGGAAAACTTCCGTTTCATTTCATATAGTAGTCACAGTAACGTTTGGAGAACTTTCGTTTCATTTCATATAGTAGAAACACTAAGGTTTAGAACATATTTTTGCATGTGTTTAAAAGTTTTTGTAAGGTTTAGGAAGATTTCTGTTACTTTTCATATTGTAACCACAGTGAGGTTTATAAAATACTAAGACCAACTACGCGCGGAAAGCACGAAACGACGTGACCGTGACAACACCCCCCTGCTAACACCAAAACTCCGTACTGCTGCTAAGGAACTCAGAAACCATGACGACATCATTGTGCGACGTGCGGACAAAGCTAATATTTTAGTGATCATGGACAAACAGGAATATAAAACAAATTAGGACGCCATTCTACCTACAAGAAAATCTGTCACCAAAGTATACCA
>NW_013665967.1:389143-398287 GCF_000517525.1 Limulus polyphemus | reverse complement strand
GAAGAAAGTAAACCTACAGACATCGGTCTTGTTTAACAAAATCTGCCTAAAATACTAAGAGAGTACCCGATTTTGCACGGGTTATTACGATGATATATTCTAGAAAGTGCATAAAATTTATGATGAAAGTAAAAATATCGATCAAATTATAACCATAATCGTTTCTGAATTAAGCTATTTTCTGCTATATCACCGATGTTCTTAATAAAAAAATATGGCTTTTACGCCATATCGCTTAGCAACAAAAGTATAGCCTAATATTGTTGATAATCTATGTACTGAAAGTATAAAATGAAATATATAGACAACAAAACTGGAAAAACATTTGTTGATTTCTAAATGTAGAATCTCCGTTGATTAAATAAGATTTTTTAAATTAAAAATGTTTGTGAACAGGGCCGGATTATGGCTAACTGATGCCCTAAGCACAGTCCAACAATGGTTCCCCCTCGACCCTTCCATTGTCTAACTGACAAGACATTAAGACTCAATAAGTGCTGAATGTGAAATAATAGATTAGAAATTCAGTTTTCTTCCAGGCCAGACCCCACAACTATCTTGTTGTATGCGTGTATATATATATATGTCTGTTTTTTTTTCATTTATTGTGGGGGCCCTCTTTTTGTGGGGCCCTACTTCAGCTGCACCTTGGTAAATCTAGCACTGGAAAAAACTCTTTGGTGCCCTAAGCACGTGCTTATTTTGCTTAATGGTTAATCCAGGCCTGTTTGTGATGTAACTGAAAATAGCTTAATTGAGAAATGATTTAAATTTAAAATTGAATCGATATTTTTATTTTCGTGATAAATCTTATGCACTCGGTTCTGGCTAGGTGATCCCATACTACGTCTTTACTTTATGCTTATTATACCAACTACACTTCTAAGGTTTCACGGCATCCCCCCCTCACGTTCCCCTTGCACCCCGTCACTAAAGTCGCAATGGAAAGACATTAATCTAACTATTCGATCTGGATAAATGCATTTTGGCTTTTATGACTCCTATTTCGAGAAATGAAGCGTGACGTGACGCACTTTAACTTTTATATAGGTTAGGTTTCTTTAGGTTATGTATTTGAACGTCTTAGTAATGTTTAGAAACATTTCTGTTACTTTCAATATTTTCATCAAAGTAAGGCTTAGAAAATGCTTCATATGGAAGTTATTCAAGACATTTTCCACATTTTAAAAATGCATTTTAGAAACACACACACACACACACATATATATATATATATATATAATAGCCGGACGTACCCTTCCTCTGGACGGAAGTTATGTAAATCACATGGACCCAATGAGCCTCTATACCAAATTTGGTGAAGATCCATCTATAGAGGGCGAAGTAGTGGTAAAAAACGCCCATAAAAACCGCAAAACTGAAAATTTCTATGGACTCCCGCATGGACCTAATGAACCTCCAAACCAATTTTAGTGAAGATCAATCCACATCCTGCGAAGTATTTATATGGGCATACAACAGACAGTACTATTATATATATATATATATAACCAACACATCAATAAGAGTCATCTGTAGATACGAATAAGAAAACACTGGAATATCAGACTATTCTATTTTCTCTCTTTTACTAATTTCTTCAATTGGTTTTGTGACTCCAAAGGTCACTCTTCAAGATATAATTTTAATGAGAATCTATAATAAAAACAAATAAATACCATTTCTCAAGTCAACATAAGTAATTTAAATTTCCATTTATATTTATATTTTATATTTATATTTTTTATATTAATTTATATTTTCCAAATCTACAAACATATAATACAATCATATACAAATTAAGTATATTAATTCTTTCAAAAATAAATAAAATTAGTCAATATAGTTTTCTTTTTGAATTAAAATCTTATTCTAATTATACTTTTTCTTATTATTATAGAAATCCAATTTATTTATCCTATAATTCCATACTCTTACTTTGTCTTTTCTGTAAGTCTTAGTAACTGTTTTACAGGTTTCACAATTCCTACTGACTTTGCATAATCAGTTACTTGTGCCCTCTTATTACTATCTATTTAAAGTGGCGCTAAACATTGTATAAAATATTTTTTGAAAAATCATCCTTTATGTCTTACATTACATGCCCAAAAAGGGAAAACATGAAAATATGTTTTTTGTTTTATTTAGAATTTTAAAGTTTCTCAAAATATGTTCATTAAAATGTTTGCTGCCATATAGTGGGCTTTTTTCAGGGCATCTAACATGGAATTCGTGTAGATTTATCCTTAATCTTAAATTATCTGTTTCACCAATATATAATTCACCACAGTTTCCAATTAAGTTCTTAGAATTGCAATTAAATAAAAAAACAAAATTTTTTTATTATTGTTCTATATTGTTTCAATAGTTTTCATATTACCTAAGTTACATAAAGCACAGTTCTTTTTTGTCACAACTGAAGTTACCTTTTTTTTAGGTTTATTCAATAATCTATATAAACTTTTAGGTTGTCTTCTTGATAAAATAATTTTATTATTTTTGAATACATTTTTCAGTTTTGATCTACTATTTGTTTTAATTGTGTATTAACAAATGAAGTATCAGTATGTATATTTGAAAAATGAGTAACAACAAAAGGTATATTCTCTTTAAGTTCATTAACCTCTCTGTTTAAATGTTTTTTTTAATCAAAAACGTTCATCTTAGCAATTTCAAAACCTCTTAATATAACTTTTTCTGGATAGTGACACTTAACTAAGGATTGTTTTAGCTTTAATAATCTGTTACCTCTCGTTTCTACATTGGAAATCAAACGATATAATCTACTTGCAAGACTTACAGGAACATTTAATTTTATATGTTTGGGATTATTACTACAAAAAATCTACATATTGACGAAAGTTTCTGGGTTTATATAAAATATCAGATACAATTTACTTTTCTGGTGAAACACTTACTACCACATCTAAAAAGGACAAACCTTTATTATTTATTTCAAAGGTAAACTTAATTTCCTTGTTTATTGAATTTATACTTCCAACAAATTCATTAATATCTTGAGTATCTTTTCATATTAAAAACAATCGTCAAAAACTTTTCCAAAAAGCTTTTACATGAGCTACAAAATTATTTTCCAAATAATTAGGTAGTATATTAAATAATTATAATTCGAAAAATAAATAGTGATATTAGTATAAATTGGAGTGACTTTTTGCCCATTGCTGTACCAGAAATATCATGAAAGATTTGTACTTCTTAAGTTAAAAAACAATTTTTTAATACTATAGCTAAACCTTTTAAAGATAAAACCTATACCAAACCTGGGATGAATTAATTCTTTGTATTTATTTAGAAAACTTTCCACAGCTTTAAGTCCATTATCATGTTCAATACTTGGATACAGAGCTATTTAAGTCCATTATCATGTTCAATACTTGGATACAGAGCTATTTAAGTCTATTATCATGTTCAATACTTGGATACAGAGCTATGACAGCTGAAGAAACAGTTTTAGTGATTTTCTTCAAATTGTTTTGGCAATTTTTCAACAAATTCAAATAATCCTAATAAGACTAGGAATGTGACATAAAAGAGGTTTAACAATATGTCCAACTGGCCATTTAAATTAAAAATGAGATGAAGGATAAATTTATATAGATTCCATATTAGATGTCGCTAAAAAAGCCTACTATACGCCAGCCAACCTTTTAATGAATGTATTTTTCGAAAATTTAAAATTCTAAAAGAACCATATTTTCACGTTTTCCTTTTTTTGGTAAGTAATTTTAAACATAAAATATTATTTTTCGAAAAATATTTTATAAATTGTTTTGGCGCCACTTTAATAGATAATAGTAATAAGAGGGCACAAGTAACTGGTTGTGTAAAGTCAGTGAAACCTGTAAAACAGTTACTAAGACTTACATAAAAGACAAAGTAAGTAAGAGTATGGAATTATAGGATAAATAAATTGGATTTCTATAATAATAAGAAAAAGTATAATTAGAATAACATTTTAGTTCAAAAAGAAAACTATAGTGACTAATTTTACTTATTTTTGAAAAACAATTAATATATTAATTTGTATGTTGAGTGTATTATATGTTTATACATTTGGAAAATATATGTATTTAATTTAAAATTACTTATGTTGACTTGAAAAACAATATTTGTATGTGTTTGTTATAGATTCTCAGTAAAATTATATCCTGACGAGTGACCTTTGAAGTCACGAAACCTGTAGGAGAAATTAATAAAAGAGAGAAAACAGTCCGATATTCCAGTGTTTTCCTATTCATATATATATATATATATATATATAATTTTAAACACTAAGTCTAACCAAAATCCTGTGTGAAATTCTAGCTTTCGGTATACCTTAATGAAAACATCTTGTTTACTTACAATAGCAAAATGGTACTGTCATATGTTCTACAGTAGATATATGTGATCTGTGGAACGAGTATTACAATATTTGTTATTGGTCGTATTGTTGAATAACGCTGAAAGTAAGGAAAATATGAATTACCTGTATTTTTTACTTCTGAATCTACCATGATCACAATACTTCTTCCTCGCCGTATTATCCGTACAGTGTGCCATTGGTCGTCATTCAGCCCTTGGTTCAAATGCACGATCTGTACTTATAGAAGAAAATGTATTTAAAAAAAATCAAGTTACCCACAAAGAACAATAAACATTTATAGTTGATTCTTAGAAGACCAGTTACAAATATTCTACCTGTTGAAAAGTAAATAGAAGGAAAGGTAAAAACGCTTTTAATGACAAATAATGCCTAGAGCTTAAGCCAGGCATATTATTGGAACGTTACTAAGACTGGTCGAAGCTGTAGAAAAAAGGCTACTCAACTATAGTGACGTGATGTACCACGAAAACTAAACGTTTTTAAATGGCCTATCAATTTATTGCTAGAGAAAACGTTGTATGCACTATGATAGTAATAGTCATGTGGTCATTTTTGATCTACCAAAATATAGCTTCCCAGCGGCACAGTCTGCGGACTTATAACGCTAGAAATCGGGTTTTGATACCCATGGTGGGCACATTAAGTAGCTTTGTCTTTAACAATATACAAACAAACAAAGTCGCATCATAAGGAGAACCATATTGGTTTAAGGATAAAACACGTAAGTAAAGTTTGATTGGTTACAGTAGACAGAGGATCAATACTCAAATGGAATTATAATGCAGCATTCTAGATACAAATTAATTTTTAACCTGTTTTTTGGAAACGGCATTTAGGAAGAGTTTGGTTCATTGGATATAACAATCAGTAGATGGAGTACCACTGATCATGTTGATTTATGTAAACACTGCTTAGATAGAATTTGGTTGGGTACAGCAGCAACCAGATTGAAAAACATTTTGCAATGTGATCTCCGGAAATGAATTGGTTAATTTACAGAAATAGTGCTCGAAAAGCGTTTGCTTGTTATAGCAGCTTGCATATAGGAAAACATTTTGTAATCTGTTTCTTGGAAATGACGCTGAAGGTTAATTAGAGTTGATAAGAATGAGATATCATGTTTCCTGGTGTTCTTGAAACTACTTCCTCTATTCTTTAGTCTACACAGTTAAATGATCATGATTATGCACATGTGTTCGACATCACAATTCATTTTGTAATAAGCTTCTTCGGAGAATGGCGAGATCACACTTCTTATTGAACATTCCAGAAATCCCTCACTATACGTGGATGCCAGTTTCCATGACCATATTCAAACAAACAAAACGTACAAAAGTCAGACAGAGTTTTACTGAGTACAGTTGTCAGAAGTGAACGAATATTCATGCTAATTCAAGGAAACATTGTTTAGAGGGAGCTTGATTGTGAGAGTGCCTTGTAGGTGAGGAGTATTTCGTAATACATTGATCGCAAATGGTATTTAGATGGTTTTATTGAGTACAGTAGCTAACAGAGGACTACTATTCATGTTGATTCAATGGAACAATGTTTAAAGAGATATAAATTGGATAAAGCAGACAACAGAAATTAGGATTACTGTTCATATTGATTCATGGAGACAGTGTTTAGACAATGATTAAAAGGCTACAGCAGCCAGAAGATGTAAGAACATTATTCGATCTAATTAACGGAGGTAGTGTCTAATTAACGGAGGTAGTGTCTTATTAACGGAGGTAGTGTCTAATCAACGGAGATAGTGTATAATTACTGGAGGTAGTGTCTAATTAACGGAGATAGTGTCTAATTAACGGAGGTAGTGTCTAATCAACGGAGATAGTGTCTAATTACTGGAGGTAGTGTCTAATTAACGGAGATAGTGTCTAATTACTGGAGGTAGTGTCTAATTAACGGAGGTAGTGTCTAATTACTGGAGGTAGTGTCTAATTATTGGAGGTAGTGTCTAATTAACGGAGGTAGTGTCTAATTAATGGAGGTAATGTCTAATTAATGGAGGTAGTTTCTAATTAACGGAGGTAGTGTCTAATTAACGGAGGTAGTGTCTTGACGGAGATTGATCGGCCACATGACACCTACATGTAAAGAGCTGCAGTTGGCGAACATTAAGTGCTGCGTAAGCAAAACATTCAGTGGGAGGAATATTCTAGAAAGATTAAAATTTTATTTAAACAATGTTAAACCTCTACTTAAATCTCTATGTTGAATCGAGCTAATATTTGTAAAATATCATAAACATTCATGTTAATTTCAAACCACCGAGACACATGAAACTAAAGATGAAGAGTGCAAGGTTGGTAGAAAATAAGCACAATCTAGTTGTACTTGTAATAAATGTAATTTGAATATAACATGTTCTCTGCTGGAAGATATTATGTACAGAAGACGAATAATGGAAGGTTACCACCCTTTAGCTTCTTGTCAATTCTTATCCTTAGGGCAAAGTTAGTTTCAAAATGTCGGCTTTATTTATTTCAGGGCAATACTACACGATGGGCTATCTGAGATATGTATACAGTGGGGAATTTAACCCCGATTTCAGCATTGTAAGTCCGTAAATTGATCGTAGATTCACCGAGATACTATTTTTAAGGAATGCAAAATATACCAGTAAATGTACTCGCACATCACGCGGCATTTATTTCACGAGGACGGTGAGAAAGGGTGCGTGTACGCCATTTAGCATATAGATTGGCTGACTACGGGCGATTACAAAAGTACCTGTGATACGGAAAAAATGAAATAGTTGCCAAGCCCTAACTGTTCGTCCGATTGCTCTTATATTTAAACTCGATTGTTCATGGATCTACCCGGGTCATCTTCAAAATTTATTGAAATTAGTCAGTTCCTTACAACAACTTGTAACGTCAAGACACCAGACAGACCGGACACCCTGTTTTATATATACATACTAGCAGAGACCAGAAAAACATTTGCGGTTAAATTAGTATCTTTATTGCAACAGTACTTCTTTAAATACAGGATAATACAAAAGCATTCTAATCCCAGACACCGAAATCTATTAGTCCATTTGTCTTAGGCCTAACATGAACTTTGTTTATATTCGTTGAAATGAAATGCATGCAGATTTTTCGGGACAGACAAAATAAATGGGTTATAACCTTGTTTCCATCTCCCAGGTTCAAGATAAACATCGCTCGACCAGATTCCAAGGCTACCATCATGTAGCTTGATGATTTTTTGACGCTTGTTATCAGTAGTAGTCCGCTAGGGCGCGTTGTTCGAAATCGGAGCCGGACATCTTCGGCTTGGGTGCGCGAAACTTCAGGAAGATCAATTGACATGTACTGTTCTCCATCAAAACTCAATGTAGTAGCATCTAATGGGAAAAAAAATATGAATTTAAAAAAAAGTCGCAATAAAAATGTATTTAAAAACTGAATTTGAAACGTTTTATTGTTATTTCTGAAATATATACACAATCATTGAAATAAAATATCTGAACATATTATGCAGAGGCTTAAATGTAGTTCGTAAGCATATCTGAAAGACTGACATCACATTGTGAAAATAATCAAGTAAATAATTAATTAAAAGAGAAATGTACAGATAAATAATTATTGATAATGTTTACACTGTCACTCGTCGATTGTATGAATTATTTCAAATGTTTCAACGATATATCCATCTGACCTTCGCATACGACTTATTTTGCTTATAAGACTTCTCTTATTCTCAGCACAGATCCACCCTTTCTTACTACAGTTACTGGATAGTACAGTTATATTGCTTCTAACTGCTATAGATTTTTGCTTCCATGGAGAAACCTACTAACATTTTACACACACGACAGGTGTTACAGCTATACTATCTACATGTATTGTAGGCTTTTTCCAATATCGAACCTACTCAGCTTTGGTATAATGAATGCTAACAAAGCTATAGTTTAAGAAAATACAATTGTATCAGTTGTTATTCTTGGATTATTTGTTGAATTTCGCACAAAGCTATCTGCGCTAGCCGTCCCTAATTTTGAAGTGATAGACTTGAAGGAAGGCAGCTAGTCAACACCGCCAACTCTCGGGCTACTCTTTTTTTTACCAAGGAATAGTGAATTTGACGGTCATATTATACCCCCCCCCCATGGCCGAAAGGGTGAGCATGCTCGGTGACGTATTTATAGACTCCGTACTGATGACAGAATGCAGTACTTACCCTTAGCACAAATGGGACCGTCGAATCCCGTCCTACTACAGTCACAGACAAATCTATTCCAACCCTCTTTGCAGAAACCTCCGTTCAAACAAGGTTGGCTGTCACAAAGACCAAAGGTGGGGTGACAGGCAGGGCGGATACTCCCCGAATCTTGCTTTTTGGCAAAGTCAGCGATGTCCACAGCGTGATCGTTGACCACCAAATCACGGACACACCCAACATAACCATATTGTAGCCTACCTGCCCACAACTCGACTGGAAGAGCTAGCTCTTCAGAACTGGTTCCAATTCCTCCCAAATATAAAGGTCCTTCCAAATCCAGCTGGTTAGAGTTTCCTAAATTGGATGAAGAAATCAACACATTTCACTGCAAAAACGTTCTACTGTCTGATAAACATGTAAAGTAGCAATAACAAATATATATATCTCGATAGTTCAGAGTACCTAAGTAATTTTATGTCAGCTTAGGTTGTTGTTGGATTCTCCTTCTAGTGGTACTGTCTTAACATCTTAATCCAGAGACATCTGTATTGATTGGCTAGTTCATAATCTTACATATATTTCTA
>NW_013665967.1:381068-389122 GCF_000517525.1 Limulus polyphemus | reverse complement strand
CCTTCTAGTGGTACTGTCTTAACATCTTAATCCAGAGACATCTGTATTGATTGGCTAGTTTCATAATCTTACATATATTCTAACTGATAGAGGAAACTTCAAATGGTTAGCGGTTACATATTTCAGAAGTTAACTACAGAAAACAAAGGCTGACGTTAGTGATTGACCTTTTTTTTTTCTAACAGTTAAGTATAGAGACCAGTTGCCAGTTCCAGATCTTAATAACCAAATTATAAAAAAACAGTTACTGAAGGTTAATTCACTTTATAAAAATGATATCCGAGGTCTCTAGGCATTATTTCCTACATCGGTGGTTGTGTACTGTCTATTCTCATCACACAGCACTTTTTATTGTAACAAGTTTCTGCGGAGAACAACAAGACAAACAGCAGACTACTACATGTGGACGTCGGTTTCCAAGTATTAAGCACAAAAGTCCATTGGAGCAGCATCAAGGATCTGAACAGGCATGTGGCTGAATGATACTGCTGTGATTCCAGTTTTTCTGGTTATCTTTTTTTTTTTCACGCAAAAAGCTATTGGTTTCGATATGCGTGGAAAGCTGTGAGAGTTCTATGAAGTCGTCATGAATCAAATATACAAGGGTAAGCATGACTCTCATGATGTCACAACTCGCATTTGTGTCGAAAGACCTCAACTTTAGCATGTGTGCAAAATGTTCTTATAAGATGCTCTTAACTTTCCATGATGTTGATGGCTGGCTTCTTGTCCTAGTAACCAGCTTAAAAACTTCTGCTAGTGATCAGTTCAATATCCCAGTAGATCAGTACAAAGATAGCCCCATCTAATGATCAGTTTTATAACTTAAATGTTAACAGAAACAGCGGAAACTGGTAAACCTTCACATACTCTAGTATAGTTTATAGTTCCTTGTCCTAACAGGTGAATAAATACACAATTCCTACTACTGGGCAGATGACATTCAGTCTAAAAAATAGCTTCATCTTGTCTATCTTAGTAGAAAATTTATACTGAGACAACTGCATCAGTTGTTTAGTTCCAAAATTAAAAAAAAAAACAGCTTACAGACACATATGCAGCTGGTAACAGATTAACTGCTCAGAAGTTAAGTACAAAGATATCTGAGATGTGATAGGTTTCCTGTATGGTAGCTAATTATAACTGCAGCTGGTAATCTCTTACCTACTCTAACAACTAATTCTAAGAATCCATGAGTGAAAGCAAAGGAGGATATATTATAATACGTAATTCACACTACATCTGCCGTATTCAGTGCCGATAAGGCCTTTCGCTCAATACTATTGGTCCAGGCGTTATACATATCACCATTTTTTTCTTAAACAACGACTGTTTTGATGTGAACCATATTAAGCATATGAATTATAATGATTATCAATTTTATTTAAGTCATTTACAAATCAGATTTTAATTGTAACAATCATTAATACAACGTTTTCTTATGTTATTTTTATTTTAATACAGAGACACCTGCTACTGATGACAGGAACTCTGCCCAAAGAGGTACTTACAGAAAAAATCTGCAGTTGACACTTGGTTCATTGTCTTTATAGTTAACCACAGAAGCAGTTTATGTTAAAAAACAAAACAGAACCTGTCTTATCAGTTTAATGAATTTGAAGCTAATGACAGAAACAAGTAAAGCTGGTAGTTAGTTCCCTGTCTTAAAATCTGACTATAGAGACAGACCAGTTGATGAGCCAGTTTCAGATCCTTGTTATTGGCTACTAATACAGATGTACCTGACAGCCGAATCTCTTTTTAATAGTTATTTAAGGGATTAGCTGTAGCTGGCGATCAGTAGTTTGACCTAACAGGTAACTATAAAGACCTGTACGGCTGTTAATAAAATACTTTGCACAGTTTTTTTCGGACATTAGCAGTTACAGAGACAGATGTAAAGTCTTTGGTCTTGTATCTAGCCATAGGCGATTCGACCCACTTGATTCCATGTCTTAACAATTAGTTACTGCACAGCTGATGACCAGTTACCTGATCTTGCAGCTATAACCGGTGATCAGTTATCCTATCTTGCAGCTATAACCGGTGATCAGTTATCCTATCTTGCAGCTATAACCGGTGATCAGTTACCTTATCTTGCAGCTATAGCCAGTGATCAGTTACCTTATCTTGAAGCTATATCAGGTGATCAGTTACCTTATCTTGCAGCTATACCCGGTGATTAGTTGCCTTATCTTGTAACTATAGCTGGTGATCAGTAACCTTATCTTGCAGCTATATCAGGTGATCAGTTACCTTATCTTGCAGCTCTAGCCGGTGATCAGTTATCTTATCTTGCAGCTCTAGCCGGTGATCAGTTACCTTATCTTGCAGCTATAGCCGGTGATCAGTTACCTTATCTTGCAGCTATATCAGTTGATCAGTTATCTTATCTTGCAGCTATAGCAGGTGATCAGTTACCTTATCTTGCAGCTCTAGCCGGTGATCAGTTATCTTATCTTGCAGCTCTAGCCGGTGATCAGTTACCTTATCTTGCAGCTATAGCCGGTGATCAGTTACCTTATCTTGCAGCTATATCAGGTGATCAGTTATCTTATCTTGCAGCTATAGCCGGTGATCACTTACCTTATCTTGCAGCTATAGTCGGTGATCAGTTATCTTATCTTGCAGATATATCTACAAAGTGTTTATTGTCCTAATAGTCAACTTTCAGTGATAGATATAGTTGAGTATTTCTCTTTATCTGCTAATAATAATGGTTGTCTGTCGAATCGACGATAACCACTCATTCTTTTCTAGCGTGGACATACCTGTGGTCCAGTAGACCTACACGTGATGCACATGCCCTGCGGCAGAAGTCACTAGAAAATGTTTTGCATCGGTCTGCTGGTTGATTGGTAGCTTTCTTTTTCTCTGATCACTTCATTTCTAGTGCTAAGGCCCTCTTATCTTCAAAGTGTTTTTCCAACCCAAATCATCTTTCTCCACTTCTGCCTATTTTGTACTTGATCTTCTACAGATTCTATTTTTGCTATAAGGTGTCCTTAAAGTGCTTACTATGGCCGCATATTGACCTCTTCCCTTCTTTGAGGACACTCTTGTTGCCTTCTCTGTCTCTTCTAAACAAAAAGAAACTAAAATGCAGATGGTGATAGTTTCCTGGTCGGTTCACTTTTCTAGTTTTTTTTAATGTACATAGCCGGTACAACTGATGACCAGTTGTGTGTCGTATCAGTTATATTTCAGAAATAGGTGCAAGTGATGATAAATTCTCTGTCCTACAACTAACTTGTGTGGATATATGCAGCTCATGCACAAGCGAAATCGATGTATAGGTCAGTTTTGTTTTATGCCCAAAGATTCAGCTTACAAAGCCTGTTGCAGGTGATGGTAGTTTCCTTGTTTTAACAGTTAATTAGAAGACAGCTGCAGCTAATGGTCAGTTGTACTCACCTAACAGCTTAGGCACGAGATAGATACAGCTGGTGATCGATTTCTTGTCTTGACATGAAAGTACAGAGACAGAACTGCAGCTAATTTTTAGCCAACTTACGGTAACATTTTCAACTAGTGTTTAGCTCCTTGTTCTAGTTGTGAATCCAAAGTAAAATTCGCCATGAACTAAATATCCTATAACTAATAGCCAGTATCCTTTCCAAACAGCCAGTCTATATAGTTAGACAAATGTTAGTCTATGTTAATCACTAAGTTCCATACATAATAATTAATTGCATTTCTTTCCAGTAATCAACATTATATCAAAAC
The DNA here is from genome assembly GCF_000517525.1 of Limulus polyphemus. Classification (NCBI taxonomy): domain Eukaryota; kingdom Metazoa; phylum Arthropoda; class Merostomata; order Xiphosura; family Limulidae; genus Limulus; species Limulus polyphemus. Next base: position 385,396 of record NW_013665967.1, on the reverse strand, counting down.
TATGTAGTGGGGCATTATGTTACAAAAAGAGAGAACTGATCTATTAGTTAATCACATTATATCAAAACTATGTAGTGGGGCATTACGTTACAAAAAAAGAGAGAACTGATCTATTAGTTAATCACATTATATCAAAACTATGTAGTGGGGCATTACGTTACAAAAAAAGAGAGAACTGATCTATTAGTTAATCACATTATATCAAAACTATGTAGTGGGGCATTACGTTACAAAAAAAAGAGAGAGAGAGAGAGATAGAGAACAGATATATTAGTTAATCACATTATATCAAAACTATGTAGTGGGGCATTACGTTACAAAAAAAAGAGAGACTTGATCTATTAGTTAATCTACTGTTGATTGAAACTCTTCCAATTAGCTATTTACTCATACCTGGAGTTATAAAGTCTACTGCTGATTCATCTACGGTCACTCTACCAGATTTTCCGTTTCTGCGAAGAGAAACGATGTGCCAATGGCCATCGTCCACTCGTCGTGTCGTAGTGGCCTTTACTTTAACAGCACCAGATCCTAAGTTTAAAAGTAGGTAAACATGACCTGCCAGGAGCTCAAATGCAAAAAAATCTCCTTGTGAGGTAGCACCGCTATTGTACATGAGTACTCCGTTCGCCTCGTTGGTTCTGATCTTGAAAGACAAACTACCAGTACGAGTGGCCTCCCAACAAGGCAAAGCCTGAAAGTAAAATAAAGATAGATGAATGAACTGCAGTTCTTGCAGATTTCAAAACAAGATAGCTTTGATACTTAACCCCCACAGATGTTCTATTACAGTTACCTTGGATCTGGATTCTTTGAAAGTGAAATGATACCATAACCCTTACAAATCTCCAAAAAACGCGACCTCTGCCTTTTCTCTGAAAATCAATTTATTTACGATCATAAAATATCTTTCCACTTCTAACATTCAATTTGACAACAATACTAGACAGAACACTCTTCATTTCTGATCGTCATTGAAGCTAAGAATATTTTTTTACTTCTACTACTGTAATCACGACTTTACAATTCATTTTATTTCAGAGTATTGACGCTGTCACGAACTTATTTTTCCCATGAGTTCATATAATCAGAGCTTTAATTACTGAATGCCAGTGTACCCAAGTGTAACCATGTCCTTGTGGAAACCTTTAACTTCGTTTATTTATGGTTGTCCTGTTAACAATAATTTATAAAATCATTTTCAAAAGAAATAATAAAATTTAAACACCTTAATAAACACCATCATCAAGCTTAGACAATAAAAAGATAATAGGTTTTTCGGGTAATGGAAAACTGGTTAAAAAGAAAACGTTCAGCTAAAAATATTGGAAGATTAAAACTTCATATCTTTATTAAACAGTTAAAGTTAAGATATTCAGAAAACATATGTGTCTTAGTGTTATTCTCGAATTACATAGGAAATTGTTTTACATCTCAAGCTATGTAATACACACTCACCCACATTTCATATTTTATTATTATATTTTATTGATTACTATAGCTCTAAACATGCTAGAGAAAACACCATCTAATTAATCTAGAATAATTCTTTAATATTTACATTTCGTACAAAGAAACATTTAAGAGGCGATACTTAATGTGCAAAAGTATATTTCACCAGTTTTTATTTGTTTCAGCGAGTTAGATTAGGAACCACATAATTCTGCAAAAAAAAAAAAAAAAAAAATCAGTATGATTTATTTGTAATTAACACATACTTCTCTCTCGACACCCCCTACAAAAGTTTTATGGTAAACATTTATGGCTCATTCCCCAAACTTTTCGTTGGATGATTTTACATCAATAAACACAAATATTTAAAAGATACGATACTTTCCCATCCTATCAATATTATCTCTTCCAACAAAGGTTTCTTAGAATTTGTTTACATCAATAGACAACAAATATTTCTAAGCATACTATGATACACCACCCAAGGTTTCTTTCTTAGATACGCTTGTGCCAGATAATACACATATTTAAAAAGATATCATAATACCCCACAAGGGTTTCGTAAGATATACTTTCATAAAACATTTAACACTTCACTCCTTCAAAGAGATATACTAAGATAACTCTAAACACCTACCCAAAAATGTGAAAAAAAGGTATTTGCTCACAAAGGTGTCACTTTTTATATATTTTAGTTCAAATTTCAAATTGTTAAGAATAATTTATTAAGTAAAATTTACTGGTTTATGTATATATTTGTGCAAATAGTTTGTTTATAAGTCATATATACCGTATGCTACGTATTGAGAATTCAAAATAGTCCGAAGCCGATATTTTAGTTAATTTACACTATTTGCCAACAAGATTGACACACACCATCTTCGTTTTCACACAATACCGTTTTAATATATATATATACAACAGTTCAATTTACAACAAGAATTATTACGAATAATTACAACAACCAAAGTTTTATAAAACAAAAACTTCACTAACTTACAAACAACACAAAATCTTTCTAGTTTAAAGTCTCCTTGATATCCAGCGGGTTAACTTGAAGTCGATGGATGTACAATTGCCGAGAAGCTACCTAGCTTTGTCAGACACTGAATTGTTGGACCATCGAAGTAAGATAATATTTTCATAAAACCACTAATGTCCAATGAGAATTCAGTAATACTTTCGGAAAGATATTAACGTCCGATGAGAATCCACTGGTGTTCGAAATTTATAACTGTTCCTGGTCAAATGTCGTATATTATCCGGTTGATGAGGGTTAGCAAAATCACGGTTTATAGCGTACACAGTTATAACAGGTTCCTAGCAGACTTATACACTCTCTCTTTTTTTTTTTTGGCGCATCGCCTTTTATAGGCGCTGGAAAGATTTTCTCAAAAGTTCCGACAACAATACTGAACTATATTTAACCGTTTACGGAAGTGGTTATATTGTCGATTCTTGCATTCACAAATATTCTACAATCTTGGAGAATTGGCGGGAGTTTCGCCACACGTAACTAACACTGTAAGCTAGGCACGTTTTTAAATATAAACTCATTCCAAATAAACGTTATATATATTATATACATTATATATATATACATTGGCCAGATTACATTGTACATAATACACTATTTAAAAGATTATACAACTTCAATAATAATTACAGTATAGAATACAACCTATACAAATCACCTTACCATATACCTTGGTATATCTGGTGGTCTCCATTTCCTCATAAGCACACCATTTTTGAAAAATAACCATTTGGAATTTTCTCCAATTCATCTTTTGGGTGTGCATATTTAAATAGTGAAGTGATCTGCAAATATTTTTCTTGTTGAGTGATCAGTTTACTTTTAGTCAATGGAATTTCACCAGGTGAATTAGATCCTTCACGTCCATAATTGTCACTCATCGAGGTATTGTCAGTGGGACGATCATCCACCAGATTCCTGTTGGATCCAAAAAATGTCTGAGTCATATATATAAAATCGTCCTCTGAATCCATGGCTATCATTCGTTTATGGCTTAATTTCTTAGCCTGAGCTCGAGTCACAGAACACAAGGGAAACACATCGGGATTCTTCTCAACTACGTCATCCTTAGATGAAACAGTGATCGGCTCGTTAACCACTTTAGGTTCAGCAACAACTTTTCCCCAGCCAAATCGTTTCCCAACAACAATGATACACCCTTAATTTGCAGAATAGGTCTTATCCCAACTACAACTGGTCCCGAAACTAGGTCTGATGCTTAATAAATATTATGAAGAGGAACATTAACAAAGCCACCCTCAATACCCTGAGCAGTAACAGACTTACCAATCTAAAGGCAATACACCTTTTAACAACAATGATTGAGTCGCCCCAGTAACACGTAGAATACGTATGGGTATGGATGGGATTGCCAGTGTCATTTGTCACAGACACAGAACCAACAGACACAAAAGGTTTACATTCCTCCCTGATTACATCAGCCTTTATATCAGTGGCTAAATCAACAACATTGGGTGATCTGGTGAAACTACATCCATATGTGGACACAAACGCACTGGGTGTTGCCTCCTTTTCTTTCTTTTTTTTCAAACCCCAACAATCGGACATAACATGACCAGGTTTTTTACAAAAATGGCAGACAGGCCTTGATGGTTTTGACGAAGTTTTAGTCCAACTTTATGAAGATTTCGAACTAGAGAAGCTGGATTTTTTAATGAATCCCCAACTTCAGTGGATTGAACAAGTACAGGTTTTTGCTGAAATGGTAGGAATTTCTTTTTATGAAAAGTTTGATTATTTTTTTGCGATAACCTCTAAACTTTTGGCGATAAGCCTCCGGTACTAACCTGTATGCTTTGAGAATAGCTGCTTTAACCTT
>NW_013665967.1:367336-380940 GCF_000517525.1 Limulus polyphemus | reverse complement strand
ATAATTCGTACAATCTTCTAAAGAGAGAGTGGCGTAAGCTTCTTGTACTTTACCAGTTAAGACACTTTGTAAGAATAATGACTATTTTTCGGTGGGACATTTCATGGTTTGGGCAACCTTCTCAAAATGTTGGAATATTTATCTACTCCATTTTCATTGAACGATGGTACTTTAACATATCAATTAAGTTCAACGTTGTCATTTTGCTTTGGTCGATCAGTCTTGAGTCTAATTTCCATTTCTTTCAGCCTAATTTCTTTTTCGAGTTCAATATGAGCTTTTTCGGCCTCGAGACGTTTATTTTCTCTTTCAGCTTCAATACGAGCTTGTTCTTTCTCGGCTTCAATACGAGTTTGTTCGAGCTCAATTTGTTTGAGCTTTAGCTGAATCTACAATCTATCTTTATCACTCAACCACAAATGGCTAGTAGGGACACTAGAATATTCCCTAATGCTTCCTCAGGCAACAAATCATAATCGACTAGTATTTCGATAATACGTTTTTTTTAGTTCATTTTTTCTCATTGACCTTTTAACTTCTAGTTTTAAAACTTTGGCAATTTCGAGCAATTAATTTTTGTTATATTTTTCTAGTTGTTCTAGGGAGGGTGATACAAGAAAATCTTGATAATCCAACATGATCATATATTGTTGGCACTGATAAATATAAATTCAATTATGATTTAAATTATAATTTAGACCGCATTTTGTCTCTGATTCAAATCTCGGATACGAGCCCCAATTTATTATGTTATGTATTGAGATTTTAAAATAGTCCAAAGCCGATATTTTAGATAATTTGCGCTATTTACCAACAAGATTGACACACGCTGTCTTCGTTTTCACACAAATACGTTTTAATATATATACAACAGTTCAATTTACAACAAGAATTATTACGAATACTCACCACAACCAAAGTTTTATAAAACAAATATTTCACTAACTTACGAACAACACAAAATATACTTTCTAGTTCAGAGTCTCCTTGATATCCAGCGGGTTAACTTGAAGTCGATGTACGTACAATTGCCGAGAAGCTACCTAGCTTTGTCAGACACTGAATTGTTGGACCGGTTGATAAGAGTTAGCAAAATCACGGTTTATAGCGTACACAGTTATAACAGGTTCCTAGTAGACTTATAAGCTCTCTATATCTCTCTCTCTCTTTTTTGGCGCATCGCCTTTTATAGGCGCTGGAAAGATTTTCTCAACAGATCGGACAACAATACTGAACTATATTCAACCATTTATGGAAGTGGATATATTGTCGATTCTTCACGAATATTCTACAATCTTGGAGAATTGGCAGGAGTTTCGCCATACGTAATTAACACTGTAAGCTAGGCACGTTTTTAAATATAAACTCATTCCAAATAAACGTTGTCATTAAAATAAATATGTAACAAATTCGTTACACGTATAGCATTTTAACTAGAATTTATTGAAATATCTGTATCTTTCTCATAAAGATTACATTAATAAATATCATATATTGGACTAAGTAGCATTCGTTAACATCATATTTTATTTTATCCCTTGCTAGTTTACCTGCGCGCTTAACTCACTGAGAAGACGTAGAGCACCGCGAAGAGTCAAAGACGAACATCGGTCTCCCTATGGCTATCCCCTAGGGGGGCCCGGCATGGCCAGGTGGTTAGGACGCTCGACTCGCAATCTGCGTCGCGGGTTCGTATCCCCGTCCTACCAAACATGTTCGCCCTTTCAGCCGTGGGGGCGTTATAATGTTACGGTCAATCCCACGTTGGTAAAAGAGTAGCCCAAGAGTTGGCGGTGGGTGGTGATGACTAGCTGCCTCCCCTCTAGTCTTACACTGCTAAATTAGGGACGGCTAGCGCAGATAGCCCTCGTGTAGCTTTTTGCGAAATTCAAAACAAACAAAATACAAATCCCCTAGGGGAGCAGCTCTAAAAATGCTTGCCAGTTTCGGTGAAATTCAGTCCGGTCGTTTGCCAGTCATAAGCGGACACACACATACAGACTTTTTTCAAGTAATGATTTATAAGATTAAAATAATAAAACTCGGTTAATACATTAGTATATGTAATTTCTTTATTATTGTCTTGCTCGTTATCTCTGCCTATTCATTAAGATTACGTTACTATAAATGGTCTGTTATTGCTGGCGTGGTTAAAGCGCTCAACACGCAATCGAATATTGGGAGCATTATAATGTTAGAGTCAATCCCCACTTTTCGTTGGTAGATTCTAAGCGCTTATTAGTGAAGAAAGACGATACATCAACCACATTATATCTGATACATCCAGGTAAAGAGTTGTCAAAGCGCTCGCAGTGGGTGCTGCCTTAGTAGCTTTGCCATGAACAACAAACAAAGAAAAAACTATCATCGCTGAAATATTTATCTGTTTAACTATCTCATCACACATTTGTGTTTATACTGTACACCATCGTTGCGGGTGTGTGTGCAAATATTGGATCATATTGAGAATTTGTGTTTTTTCCTGTTACAATACTCAGTGTAAAATTTGACCAACAAATTTGGTGAAATTGTTTATTTTCTAGGGAAAATATATTAGGGAACTCTATCGGTAATCGACAGAATTAATTGCAGTATTGAGTGTATTTTTGCTTAATTTTTGTGACTTGTATGTTATTAGGGATTCTATAACAACAACAACAACAACAAAGAGATGGGCCTACGAGCGAGATCTTATAATATATTGCGAGCCGTGGTGTTTGTCCGAGCGTTCGTCTGTCTCCCGTTTACAGTGGCCGCTTCCCGCGCTGCGTTTGAAGAGCTTTGCACGCAGGTAAGGCTTAACATTCAATTTTGAAATGACAGGAGAACAGGCATGAATAATGTTGATGCCAAATTTTATTTTGCAAGCAGGATATTCTACACTAAATTATTAGGAATTAATCACACTATCATTCACATTTTAAAATGTGACCTAACTTAAAGAATAAAAATGTAGATTTACCGTATGTAACTTACTTTTCGCGGTGGGCGGTATAAGTAGCTCAGAGCTTTGGCTCTGAGTGAAACCAAGAGTGCTACACAATTAATCGTTTTAAAGTTTATGGAATGATTTAAATTGATAGATTAACTTAAACGTTTCCCATCAACGGGGACGGGTACTTTTGCTAGATTAACTTAAACTTTCCTGTCACTGGGGACGGGTAATTTGCTTGTGGTGCATAAATAGTTTATAAAAATTTGTTTAAAAAGATGATGAGATCCACCCTTAGTACTTACGCCCGTTATACCCAAATTTCAGAGATTACAACCTGTTTCACCTTGAAGTTTCAAAGGCTGTAGCTTCCTTTACCCTTAAACTAACACTGCAAGGTTTTAGAAAGTTATAGCTACATGACTTACATCATTTAATATGGTATTTTAAAAGTACACTAGTCTGGAACTTTCTTAAGATTTTTTCACCTTGAAATACTAATGAAACAGGAAAGAGCTGCGGTTCTAGGGAAAAAACAGGCACCACATGTAGTGTTATGTTATTCATGATAACACATTATGGATACAGGCGATAGGTATAATTTTTAGCATTTAAAAAAAAGGGCTATTTCGACTAGAGATAAACTGTAACGCTAAAGTATATCTTAGGAAGACAAAGGTTTGTTTGTTTCGGATATTTGCTTGAAGTTATACACGAGGGCTATCTTCACAAGCTATCTCTACTTTTAAATTGATAGACTAGAGGGAAGGCATCTAGTTAACAGCACTAATCGCCAACTCTTGGGCTACTTTAATCAAATATTGGGAGTTGACTGTCAATCTTATAGAGCATCCACAGCACTAAAGTGCAGACAGTATTTTTGAGGCAATGGGACACGAGTCATGGACTCTCGAGTTTACAGTTCGGAAAGCAAGGGAACGTCCAGCCAGGGAAAGCTGTAGTTTTTTGCCTTAAAAGGTACCTAATACTTGTAACTTTTGTTAAAGTGTTTCTGGTAAAGTGCAAGTATTACTTCTCAAAATTGAGGAAAATTAATTTTAAAATGTGAAAACGCTACATGTTTGAGTATTGGATTAAAGTCGTAATTATAAAGCGATTATGATACTGTATTAGGAACATTACAGTTATCAGAAAATAAACCACGATTAAAGCTGCTCTACATTCTAGTTATCAGAACAAAAATGTTTGGTCAATGTCGATCTTGCTTCAAGATAATAAGAAAATAGTACTGGTAAATTGGTCTTGGTCCTACTTGCAAGAAAAAGTATTCATACAAGGGTGCTCCGTGTTTTATTTATCAGAAAATAAAATTTCTCTCGATGCTTTCTTTAAGATCATTTAATAGAAGTGAGTTATTTCTCAATGCTGGCCAGGTTTTTATTTATTGAAAATAGCTGTAAGACTATATTTACTTATAAAAAAAGGAGTCTTTATTCAATACAGTCTTTAAGTTAACGGCGAACTGAATACTTAGACAACTTATTTTTTTATGTTTACTTACAAGAAAAGAGTCTTTGGTCGTGAAGGTTATGGGATCGGCCGCTTCCACTTCTTGGCACATGAACTGGAGGTTTCCATGAGGTCGAACTAACTTGCTGTCAGTGTTGGCTAGCTCTATCAAATCTAGCCTTAGACTGTCTGCCATGAACTGCACCTAAACATGTATTTCGCTAGTTAACTAAAATTATATTAAAAACATTAATGTTTATCAAACTAAATATTATATTTCAAAACAACGTGCAGAAAAGTTGAGACAGTTTATAGTTAAACACATTCTCTTCTACGAGTAGCCTTCCAGTGGACAGCGCTATATCCGCGGACTTATAACACTAGAAACCGGGTTTCGAAATGGTTAAATATATATTAAACTTGGTTTAGCTTTGTTAGGCACAAAGGTACACAATGGGCTATCTGTGCTTTGCCCACCATTGGTATATGTTAAGTTTATATATAAAAATTCCTGGTACCGGATATACTAATGTTTTATTTACAAGCAATATTTATACATAAAGGAGATACTGATATTTTGAATAAAGTAGCCACAATAAAGTATATATCATTAGATATATATAACAAGGCATTTCAATAACACACATGGATTTTACAAATAAAAATACTTACTCTGAAAACGTTGCTTTTAGTCATTTACCGTTATAAGTTATTGATTTTATTAATTCAAACAATTGTTATGTGTAAAGATAATATTGATATAGGATACGCTACTTGAACATAGAACAGAAGATATTAAGACTTAGGTAAAAAACGCTATTTGGCCTCATCATTCTCAAAGTAATCAAAACCTTTCCAATAGCATAAACTGAGTTCCTTAAAAGCTGACAATATCTAGAATTTAAACTATTAGTTTGAGTGCATCAGTTCATTTGAATTTCGTATAACGTGACGAATTACAACTCTTATGCCTGAGCACGAACTCTTGAGTTATATTCTTTGCATTCTAGAAAAGCTGTTGTTTCGATTGATAGGCACAGCTTAATCTCTATTTTTATGAGTTAAACATACACACTTCAGTTGGTGACTCCTCCTCTTCGAATTGCAAATAACAGTGGTACTCCAATACGCTTAAAACTTATCCTGAAATCTGATCATATTTGGAATGGAAATGCAGTTAAAGTTATTCTTATTTCAATATTTTCCTTTTTTTTTCAAATTTCCAGTTAACCTGGATCTGGTTTAATCCTTGTTCTTCCAAGAAGTTACATTTGATTAAATACAATTTGTTATGCGATAAGATACTTGATGACAAATTATTCGAGTTTTGCGTTTGTATTTGTTGACAAGAAATGTGACTTATTGTGATTGGTCATTGCTGATGACCACTTTCTATTGAGAGTAAGTGCAAGCCTAACGTGGAAGATCAGTTAAATCAATTGAACTTTTACCGAATATAAATGTTACGGATTATTTATTAACAGCAATGATCAATAAGACAAAAATCCAGATGTATTGTCACCAATGTTAATTAAACTGAGGAAAAATAGCAAGTCAAACATTTAACAAGTAATAAACAAATAAAAATATTATAATAATAATCTACTATAAACGGAGGACTTATAAAGTAAAACATCTTAAACGAAAAGAAGTAAACAAGGAAAACGATAAGAAAACGTCTTATCATTAAGAAGTGCACAAAGAAACACATAAATGTCTTATCATCAATAAGAAGTGGACAAAGAAACACAAAAATGTCTTATGATCAACAAGATGTACCAGAGTTAGAGGTATAGATCACAAAACTTATATTCATTTATGAATAAGAAGGTGGGTAGCAGTTAAAAATATTTATATTTTACCAGTAATAAGAAGGGAAAACTAACAGTAAACAATCATATTGTAAACACAATAAACACACAGAAAGCGCAAGTTGAATATATTAACATTAGTCAGTAACGTAAAAAAATAAAAACTAGTTTATTCCTTGACCTTTAGTGAATAAAGGGAGATATAAGAATTACCCAAGTTAACAAAACAGAGAAATAGACGTATAACCAGTAATGGTAGAAAAGGCAAATAATAACCATTCAGCGTATTATTAATGAGTAATAAACAGAGAGAGAGAGATTCTAGCGTTGTAAGTCCGCAGACATACCGCTGTGCTATTGGAGGGGGGGGGGGCAACTAGTAACGAACGAAAAGAAAACACAAATAACGTCTTATAATAAAAAACATTATTGAACAAGAAAGTGAAAGTTACACAATTTATTATTAAATAACCCTAAAGAAAGATAAAACAATAATGATGTTCGTTGAATTTCGCCCCAAAATACTCAAAGGCTATCTGCACTAGCCGTCCCTAATTTTGAAGTGATAGACTAGAGGAAAGGCAGGTAGACAACACCAACTACCGCCAACTCTAAGTGGGATTGACAATCACATTATAACAGATCCATGTCTGAAGGAGTGGGCAAGTTCAGAGATGGGTTTCGATCCTGCAACCCACAGATTGTGAGTCAAGTTCTCTAACCACCACGCCATGTTTAGCGTAAGTGAATAAAAAAGTAAAAAACATATCACGCACCTCATCATTAACTTACACACAAAAAAGAACATTGACAAAAGTATGAGTTAATTAATCATCATATGATTAACGAAAATTGTAAAGATATTAGTCCTAGTTGAACACTTTATTGTTGACCAGTAGCGATACGTCAAATATGATTAGCGGGTATTAAACATTGAGATAGGTAACAAACTGACTGTTATTTGATAATGAACGAGGAACCAAGGAGTTAACATTTTATAATTAACTTATGTTAAGCAAATAGTGGAGTGGCATGGTTGAGTTTTCGTAAGAACTATGCTTTTTTTTATATATATACAAACTCTAACTTTATCACAGTGATGGAGTTGGTCATGCTTATTATTTTCAAGCATAAAGCCAGATTTAACGTCCGTTTTTGCGTATTCGTAGAATTGTAAACATAGAGACATAATTAATTTTGAACAATCAAGAAAAATATTTAGATTAAATCTTCTGAAATCTGGAATGAAAATTCAGATACTACTCACACTTTAAAGTGTTCCATGTCTCTTTGTTACATATTGATAATGGATCATAAACCTTAGCTTCGTCAGTTCGTACAACTTGCCATTTTTGTTATAAATCGAACGTTAGTATATTAAAGTGTTCCATGTCTCTCTGTTACATATTGATAATGGATCATAAACCTTAGATTTGTCAGTTCGTACAACTTGCCATCTTTGTTATAAATCGAACGTTAGTATATTAAAGTGTTCCATGTCTCTCTGTTACATATTGATAATGGATCATAAACCTTAGCTTCGTCAGTTCGTACAACTTGCCATCTTTGTTATAAATCGAACGTTAGTATAGCACAGGAACATAAAACTCAAGAATTAAAGAATGCTGGAATGAAGACAAACATATTTATGAATATAATGTATAGTTTACTACTAGGCATGACAAGATATCAAGTGCAAAACGATTTCCTATGGTTTTTTTACTGCAAAACAATTCAATAAGTTATGACCAAATGATATTTCTGAGATTATAAGCCACGAATACAGAAAGAAAGAATAGACTTTCATGTAAATAATTTTGAATCAAAACAGGATTAAAGAATATAGTATAATACTTTACCTTAAAACGACACTGTGCTTATGTATGTGTGCAGAAATTATGGCTTCGTTACCAATAAAAGGGATTAATTCAGCCTTGAAGAGTTTTACGTGTTTCCAATTAAAATGTTATCTGACTGATCTTAAAATAATTTTCGATAGAAATGGCATTTTTTAAATAGTTCCGTACAAGTGCAGAAGTGGTTGTTCATTGTGACTGTATAACTGAAGTTCATCAACATGTCCAACTCTACTACTGTGCCAGATTTGGTACTTGCCTCATTAAAAGCACAATTCGTCAGTCATGCCGTTGCGCTAAAAGAAACAACCGAGAGTGCAACACCTGATAAAATACTATTAATGGCGGAATAGATAAGAGTCAATCACCACATCAGGAAATATTAATAAACGTAAAGACGAGAAAGGATGAAAAATATTACAATTAATTAGTACCAAACAGCTCATCGCTGACGAGTAATGGAAAAAGAGTAAATAAGTGTCAACCATCGTAGAATTAATAAATCGATATATAAATTAACTACCTAAATTTGCCAGTATTGCACAAATAGACGAGAAGTTAGATAATTATCACTAAAACTTAATGAAATATGCAAGTTAGCATCAAGTGTCTTAGAATTATCTAATGCATAAAATAAGATTCAAAACTTTTATTTAACAAGAGTAAACAACGAGATGAAAACTAGTTCAATTATTTATCACAGACAAACAATAGAGCTAAGAAGAATACAAACATTCTGTCTTTATCCTATAAATGAAGAAAAGCAAGAAAACGTTCAGCACCTTATTATTAACAAGTAGTAACGAAGACTCAAGTAAGAGCATAACATCCTAATAGAAGGTCTAGGCTGCGCATCTGTGATGTCTAAAGACGGAAAACGAAACGTCGAGATGAATCAACTGTCATTACCACAAGCTGTTGCTACCCATAAAGAAAATTCGTCATAGTAAATATCTTATCAATAGATAGTAATTTACAAGAACGAGTAAGAGTAAACCTCCTATAATCGAGAAGGAGTAACAAAGAAAAAATTACATTCAAACAAATTATCACTTCTTAACCATAAAGAAAGAGACAAACGCTAACATCTTGTCACGAAAGGGTAACCAAATAAGTTTAAGTCAAGTATTTAACTATTTGTTAGCAGTAATCGAAAAGACAAGTAAGAGACAAACACGTTGTGATCAACGAATAATAAAAATGGCAATACGTGAAATATTTGTTAACGAAAATGCTTTTTCCAAAACGGCTGGGTCTTCGATGTCTTTTACTTGTAATAGTCCTTTTACTGAAGGGGGAGTACCTCAAGCAAAAAAATAAACTAGTAAGTAAAAAGACAAACTGCTTACCTTGCGGAGACATCCAACAAAGTTGGTACTGATTCTTGCTACTGAAAGGGTTGAAGCTGAGTCATATCCGCCAATATAAATTTGAGCACTGGAAAGAAGGGAGAATGCCCCAGCTGTTGACCCTCGTTGAGTGTACACACCGTCCACTGTGATGGATAACTAAACAAGATAAAGTGTTGTTTATTTTTCGTATGTCTAGTCATGTGTAGCAACAATAACTGCAACAAAACAATAATGATAATTGCCTTTACTTATTGCAATAAAGCTTCTAAGCATATGTTTGACTCATTTACTTGACTTTTCACTCTACGTTTACAGGAGTTGAAAAAGTAGATTTTTCAGAACACAACAAACCAACAACATATAACTAGTCTTTTTTTATTGTACAAACAAAACAATTGTATACTTCTTGATTGAGAACATTTCACATTCTAAGTCCATTTTTTCACTATACACCTTTTCTTTGATCCACGTGTTAGTGGAAAAGAGGTTCCCACTGGCTGTTCAAACACATCAAGATGTTCAGGAGTAGTATTTGTAGTCTTGGCATTATTTATCGATAAACAAGAATTCTTTTCTAGACACTACCAAATGAAAACTTTCAGCTGTACACTTGGCTGTTTCGAAAGTGATACAAAAACTTCAATATGCAGATACTGACCAAAACGTATAGTTTTTCTATTTCAAGACACTGTAAAGCTTAAGCACAGAAAGCTTTATGTAGTAGCTAAAGGAACATTACAAGTTACTCCTTCATGAGTGTATGCTTTCACACTGCTTTTAAAAATGTTTAACCTGAGAGTCCATTTCTCATGTTCCACCAATTGCTTCCCCTCGGAATTCGCAAGATTTTATACTTCTTTAAAGGGCAAGAAATTAAATATGATATCCACGCTGGAAATGATATAAAAGAAAGATTACCCTAAAAATCTATATTCTCAACATTTCAAACAGGCTTTAGACGGAACTGTGATGACATTACGTTACGTGCTAGATATTAATAACAGTTGATTATCTTGATTTAAAAATCAACTATTATGTAGTATGTTGTTATTTTATATTTTTGGCCTTTCTTTCCAAAATACGTAAAAAAAAACAATAACTTATTTATAAAGTAGTTGTGGCAATAAACTCTCATGTGACAAGTTAAGCAAAGCCATTTTTAAAACTGGCTTTTATATATATTTATATAGCGTTTGATATTTTTTTATACTCAACAAAAGTACACAAACTACCTATCTTAGAAAATCTGTAGAATGCTATTTTACCACTTCATAAATTCAAGACGTTCGAACTGTCCACCCTCTCAATGTATTCTCTTGATGTGTGGGTATGACCGTGGTTAACCGCTATCCGATTTGTTGTACTTCCTTTCTTGACAATGACATCATCTAAGTCAGATACTTATAATTATTCACTGCTTGAAGGCGTGACCCCTTGTGTCAGGAACAAAAATCAATCTTATTGATACGACGAGAAAAGTCATTGGGACGCTTGTTACAGATCTTACGCGTGTGCTACAATAACACAATAATCTGTTTTCATGACATGTTACAACTTCTACAGTTGGCTGCTTGTAAGGTTCTAAAAGTGTGATTGTTTCACAACAGAGATATGGTTAACATCTTTTTTTTGTTAAGAAAAATGATAGATATTTCTTTAACTTAAAATTATACTGTATATTATTTGAAAATGTATAAAATTACGGTGTGTGTATATATGTATGTATATAAATAAATTTGTGGTGTGTAACTACTTCAAAGTCTGGCGTCCATGTACACTTGTAATTTACGAAACATGTAAATTGTTAAAACTAGTGCCTATGTACATTTATAATTTATGAAACATACACATGGTTAAAACTAGCTTTTATGTACATGTATAACCTGTGAAACATAAACATTATTAAAACTAGCGTCTATGAACATGTATAACCTGTGAAGCATACACATTGTTAAAACTAGCGTCTATGTACATGTATAACCAGTATATTTTGAAGTGATAGACCAGATGGAAGGTAGCTAGTTCACATTACCCAACGCCAACTCCTGGATTACTATTCACCAACGAATAGTAGGATTGGCCATCACATTATAACGCTCCTACGGCTGAAAGAGCGAATAAGTTTAATGAAGAGATTCGAACTTGGGACCCGCAGATTGTGAGTCGAGTGCCCTAGGTACCAGGCCATGTCAGGCTTTTCTGGAAAACAACATTGTTAAAACTAGTGTCTATGTATACAAATAATCTGTGGAACATAGATAATGTTAAAGGTGGCTCCTATCTACATGCATGTTCTATGGAACATGGATATTAATAAAGCTGGTACATATGTACCTATATACCGTATTGGTCCGATTATAAGGCGATGTTTTTTTATTAATAATTAGACTGTAAAATTCATAGTCGCCTTATAATCGCGGCCGACTACATGCCCCTACTCTAGCCTGTCGTATTTCTGAATGTCCAGATAGCATTCGTCTACGTATGCACGCCAGATGTTTGCTACTTATTGCAACTAATCCACCTGCAGGTTATTTAGTTATAGTATTGATTTTGCGGACCTTAAAAATGACGTTATGACACTAAATTTTTTATTTCCCATGGTTTCTGAAAATGAGGGTCGCCTTATATTGAGATCGCCCTATAATCATGTGCATTAGAATCTGTAGTATGCAGACTTTGTAAGAATGGGTGACTGTGAATGTGTATATAACCTATAGTTTTTACGCATTATAAGAAAGGAGAAAATCGCATATAATTGTGTAGTTTAAAGGCAAGCTAAAGAGAAATGACGAATAAATATTTAAATTAAAATAAACAAATATTAGATGAAAATATAACTCCCGTACCTGAAATTAATTAAAAATGTAAAATAATAGACAGTTACTCTGAAATACAATAATAAAATTAATTTTTAACATAGAGTTTCGGTCTCAACCCAACATCATGCAAATGCTTGACAGTCCAACAGTATGGATGACGCCAGGTTTAAGTATTATGATATAGTGATTACTGTTTAAAGTAGGTAGACAGTACATGGTTAAATTACTACTGTATAGTGGTTTGGTTGCAATAGATAAATGACACGTGCTTTAATTATTATTTTAAATACTGATTGCAAGAGTTGGATAACGTGGGTTTTAGTTATACTACTTACTGATCATTGTAGCTATGTATGACGTGTATTTTAAGTACTAATATATATTACAGTGGGTAGATGACACGTACTTTAACTACTATTATATGCTGAGTACAGTAGATGGATAACACGTGCTTTTGCTTAAAGTAATACCATATACTGGGTATAGTAGATAGATAACACGTGTTTTAATTAATCATTAAGTAATTAATCTTAATTAATCAAGACACACGGCCAAAACAACCTGCAAGACACAATGTGTGTGTTGTTAACAGGAGAGATAGTTGAGCAATTTTCTACTTTCTGTAGTTAGGACTTTGGTAATCCAAACTATCATATATTTTCAGTGGACGTGTTTTACTCGACCCTTACTTTATATCCCAAATTTCAAGGCAATCCATTAAGAAATACAGGAGATATAAAATCTCCAATTTTGATTGAATTTCTTCCTATTATTTTTCGCACCAAAAACAGGGCAATTTTATTTGATAGAAAAACATACTTAACTTTCATGGATTTTCTTGTTCAAATTTGGTACATGATAGATCCTTACAACCTATAATTAAGTGTCAAATGGGGTCTAAGTATAAGTCATATGTGCAAAGTTATTCAACAAAAACGCACAATTTTGATCAAAACTTTTGCGCACGCCTACGCAAAAAGTCACATGAAATTTTTACAAAAAGCTTCACCTAAGAGTAAAAGTGGACTGTTTTTAGTTTTGTCATTCGGTTTAAATACGTCTGACTTAGAGCATCAAAAATATAGGGTGAAAGCACGTACAGATACATAAGTATTGGTTAGGCCAAGCAAAATAGATTGGTTATTATTCATTACCAACGTTTAAGGATAAATTTGCTAAATTTTATGAAATTCTCCTAATAAAGAGCGGTTAGTCACGTGATATTAGCTTAAGCAATTATCGTAAATAATGATGCATAATAAAGCTGTACCCGAGTGCATGCGGGTGATGACAAGAAACTGTTAATCTAGTTTCCACGGTGTTACTATAAAAGGAATTTATTAATTTATTATTATTAATTT
>NW_013665967.1:351901-366424 GCF_000517525.1 Limulus polyphemus | reverse complement strand
TGAATACAGTAGGCAGATGACGTGTTTTAGTTAATACTATATACTGAATACAGTAGGCAGATGACGTGTTTTAGTTAATACTATATACTGAATACAGTAGGCAGATGACGTGTTTTAGTTAATACTATATACTGAATACGGTATATAGATAATGCATGATCAATACCAGTACAATAGATAGTGTTGAATATACAGGACTGTTTAGTTTAAGAGTTATTATTTAGTTTATTTATTTATTTGATATTTAATGACTATTTAGTTTTCATAACAAGAGTGTTAAAAGTTATTTATTGTAAAAGTAATAGTTATGACAAGTTTCATTACGTAACTCGGAATAGATGTTTCCAGATTTTTCTATTATAAATATGTACAGACACAAAGAAGTTCAAGTGAAAGTGAAAGAAAAAATGAAATTAACTGGCGTGTGAGTCTAGCAATAACGGTGATTTCTAAAGTTAAAGTTTCACAGTTTGTATTGTAACAACAAAGATGGAGAAGAAGAATTCGTCTTGTCAATTGTGTTCTAAAGCAATCGAATCCGCCTGTGTGGACGTTTGACGAAAAAGTAAGATATTTAAAGCTCTATATTCAACTATGGTAAACAATACTGTAACGCTAGAATTATACAGCGGTAAACGACAGTGAAAGAAAACGTGAACGACAGTGTAAATAAGTAGGCTTATATATGCACAGTTGTAGTGGTGGCGAAAATAAAAATGGTGAACTATGAGAGTTTGTTATACAACAATAAGAAGTAGAGAGAGAAGATTGTAGATAGAGAAGATAGGAAGAAATGCTGAAAAAAAGAAGAAAAGGAGAGAAAAGAAAGACTTGAAATAGAGAGAATGAGAATACAAAGTGAGAAAGAGGAAAGTAAAAGGAGAGAGAGAAGAGACTGGAAATAGAGAGAATGAGAATACAAAGTGAGAAAAAGGAAAGTAAAAGGAGAGAGATGAGAGACGAGAAACAGAGAGAATATGAGCACATGCCGAATGTGTGTCTCGTCGTGTGCCATCACTATAAGGGATTACAGTATACTAAACTTTATATATTATATAGGCAATACTAATGTGACGTTTAGGTGGTTGGGTTAACTATTATACGCGATGTAAGTTTTAGGGGGTGGTTAATGAAAGTGTTCCAAAATGCAACATTAATTTCTTGACGATCTAATACTTTACAAGATGGACTGACGTGGTCAAGTGCGAAAATAGTTTTGAGGGACTGGTAGATCTACCAATACTTGAACAGTTCATGACCATGTACTACACTGACATGCCACTGTTCCTAAAGGAGAGAGCACCAAAAGACATGTATGAGATGATCACGCTGGCAGAACAGTATATGGAAGACCATAGAGGAAGTATAACTGGCAAGTCCAAGAATAACCAGTTAAAGTTGAAACCAAAGGTGGCTGACCAGAAACAGGATGCTACCAAAGGTGACAAGAACTCAATGGACAAAAAGAAGAAGAGCTGCTATATTTGTTGTAAAACAAGACACATTGCAAAAGAGTCCAAGTTCATCACCAATAAGCAATAGCAGAAATATAAACGAAAAGCAGCTGGAGCTATCTACAAAGATGGTATTGGTAATAGCACGTGATTTGATTTCTAATAAATATTGACTACATTAGTTAGATGACACGTTTAAATTACTCATATACAATGATTATACTAGGTAGATTATACGTATTTTAATTAATACTAAACACAGGTTAAAGTGGGTAGATGCTAGCTGTTTTAAGTACTGCTATATATGAATACAATTGGCGGATGAAACATATTTAAATTACTTACATGCCCTGAATAATGTTATAAATTATGGATTTTTTATTTTCTACTATGTGATTATAGTAGGTAGGTGAATAGATAACTAGTGTTATAATGACCCACAAATACTGATTACACTAGGCAGACAACATGTCTTATACTTACTAAAGTAGGTAGCTGACGTGCTTTAATAACCCTCTTATATTTATTATATTAGGTATGAGTGGGTAATTAAAACACGCCAACTGCAGATATACAGGATTCTGGACAGTCAAGAGGTACTCAGATCAACCCCAACCATATCTCCCTTATGATATCATCACCGGAGAGAGAGAAGGCATATGAAGAAGAATTGCAGAGATTGAAATCGGTTGAGTCATAGGTCAGTGAGGTCAAGAAAGATGTAGAGAAAATATGCTCACTGAAAAACTTCATGCATGTGACATTAAGTTAAACACTATGGAGATTGGCAGCAGGATGTGAAGGAAATGGTCAGAACTGTTAAACACAGTCAAAACCTGTGGATATTCCAAAAGACACTGGCACTGATAACAGCAACAAATTTCTCATTTAGAAAATATACGACTGAATTGAAGAAGCCGTGTAGAGAGGTGGAGAAATGGACAGCTAGTAGTTGAATGATTAGCGTCAAAACTGGCTTATCCATTTTTTTCAGAGCAGAATGTAAAGTATGCGAGGATGCACTTAACTGGTTGATCAGAACAGTGAAGATCATGAAAGAATCATACTCCTGATAGACTATCTAAACCTCATAACAAAATCAATGAGAGACGTCTTGAAGGTTCATCGGATAACACTCTATATCCAGGACATTAAAAGTAGCCACGTTTCTTGTGCGACCTGGTAAGACCTCCGAATGATGTACTCAGTGATATATCATGTATACTGAGGGAACATGGATAGATGGAACAGAGATCAAACTAGTCAACTGAAAGAGTAAAGGACAGAGGATAGAAGTATGGAAGTGGAGTGAGCGCCAACATATGTGGTAAGGGCAGATGACACTTTAACCAGAAAAGCCAAGATTCACCTTATTCGATAAAACCCTCATAATAAAGTAGATTTCAAAAGGAAGAATGGTATTCAAGGCAGTGGAAGGGGCATAAACTACAACATACATACTTTAGAGGGATAGACACATAACTGTATTAACTTGAGACTTCTTAGTGAGAAAGATGTAATGAAGCATACCAAATTATGACCTTATAATACATAGAGCAATCAGTTTCTGCGTATATATATATTTATCAACAATGAAAAATAGTCTAAAAGTATTTTAGGGGCAATTAAGAAAGGCCTATTCTACGATAAAGTATATGCAATTTCATGCACTGTGTGAATCAAAACACTATTAATAAAAACTCATTGTAACGTTTACATATGCATACAAGTCTCTGGGTTCAGAACTACTTATTACACATACATTGCAAATCATTTTAAACTTTGACCCCTGTAAAATCGTAAGAAAGACACGAATTCAAATTCTACCTCTTTTAAGTCTGCAGGGTCTGTTGCAAGATATCGTTGTACAAAGTCTTATCTAGATTGGTCTAAATATAAAGAAAAGACATGCAAAAAGCTCTAACTTTGTAAAATGTTTAGAACTTTAACCCCTGTAAAATCAAAATAAAGGCACAAATCCGAAATTTGTCTGTGGGGCTTATTACAAGGTACTTTTGTGCTAAGTTTCGTTTGGACTAGCGGAAATATAATATAACTACATTCAAAAATAGGCATTTTTATTATATTTGACCTTTTTACCTCATACAATCCGAATAATGTCCTAAATAAACACAAAGAAACTAAAATTGAGTCTAGGTGTATCGGACCAATGCCCTCCAAGTTTCAAAATGATTGATGTAGAAGTAAAGGAAAGGCGTATGTTTTTAAATGTTGGAAAGAAGAGGAAAGAAGCATAGAAATATATGTGTTCCTCTTTATGGGGGGTGACATAACCAAATTGTTTGTTTGTTTGTAATTAAGCACAAAGCTAAACAATGGGCTATCTGTGCTCTGCCCACCACGAGTATCGAAATCCAGATTCTAGCGTTGCAAGTCCGCAGATATACCGCCGTGCCACTGGGGGAGGGGGAACTAACCAAATTGAATTGGGCATTATGATTCGAAGAACCTTGAGGAAATTACTGGAAGGAGGAGAGCCTGTGGTAAGGCCTGTGCAAAACTCCCTAAGCAAGAAATGGTAGTAGAAATAATATTAAAATAATCATATTTACATTGGTTACCTGGTATTAAATATAAAATATATTTATGATTAAAAATAAACGTGATGCACAATAATTGAAAATATTAATAATGTATAAAAATATAGTGTTTGTTGTAGGTTGACTTCCTCCATGTAGTCTATGATTCGGAATTTGAAACGGCGCAATATTACCTGTACTGCGCACTGAGAAATGTGCTTTGACGGGATTACATAGTTGGAGGGAGGAGGGCCTGTATTTTGGCCAGTGTTAAACTTCTTTATCATATAAATATGTAAAATGAATAAATAAATAAATGTGTTAGGTAGATAACAAGTTTTTATTTAATCACATATAATATTTACGATAGGTTGATGATATATGTTGTATATTTTTGTACAAATAGGTATGACTCATGATTTATATTCTCCTAGTAGGTGACTGATGTTTTGTTAACTCCTGTATAGAGGGTGCTCCAAAAGTTATCCACCCCAAATCGGGAAGAAAAATAACTCTTACTTAGTTTGATTTTTTTCGTTTACCACAATGAACATTTTTTATTATTATGTTTGTTAACAAAAATACAAACAAACTGAAGGAAAGAGAAGAACATTGATGTCAAACGACTTTGCATCCTCATTCATCCTGATTTTTTTTTTTTTTGTGAAATCTACGTCTTTTAGTCTC
The DNA here is from genome assembly GCF_000517525.1 of Limulus polyphemus. Taxonomy (NCBI): domain Eukaryota; kingdom Metazoa; phylum Arthropoda; class Merostomata; order Xiphosura; family Limulidae; genus Limulus; species Limulus polyphemus. Next base: position 361,743 of record NW_013665967.1, on the reverse strand, counting down.
AAAAATACGTGTTGTGGTCTTTCTTTTTCGTATTGCGTCTGGAGCATCTCGTTTCAATGACCAGCAGTAATGAACCACTATGATGATGCTCCACCTTTCCTGTTACCTCTTCATTTCTCTGATGTCTTGATGATAAATAGTCAATATGTGAGTGTAAGAAATGAACATTCAAGCTCATATTACAACCTAATTCTTTGAATTTATCGAGAATGTTATTGACAATATTTTCGTAATTTGGGTCCTTGTTGTTTCCTAAACATTTGTCAATATCGTCTTTAAAGGCAAATCACGCTTCTTTTTCAACTTTCTTCATTGCCCTTTGGAACTGTTTATCCGAAGTTAATTTTCTGATGTGAGGCAAACAAAAATCCCTTCTTTAAGTTTCGCTTCTGAAAGAGCTGGGAATTGCCCATATAGATACTTGAAATAGTCGCCATCTTTGTCTAAGGCCTTTACAAACTGCGTCATCAAGCCCAGTTTTATGTGAAGTGGAGGTAAAAGGACTTCCTTTGTGTCAACAAAACTTTTTCACGTTCAATGTTTTCGATCCTGATATCAGGCTGACTCTGCGTGGCCACTGATTCTTTATCCAGTGCTTATTTCGTGTTCTACTGTCCCATTCACACAAAAAACATGGAAGCTTTGTATAATTGGATTGTTAACCCAACAACATACAAAATACTTTTAAGTCTCCACAAGGTGGCCAACCATGTTCTTTATATTTGACGTTATTAAGAAGAAGTTCCAAATTTTCGTACGTTTCCTTCAAGTGAACTGAATGAGCAATAAAACAGATGTATATAGGCTTTTAGACTTTTGGAGGAATCAATGAACAATCGCTACTCGTTTGGTTCATAGACTGCAGCTCCTAGCATTGGTATTAATTTAGCAATAGTGTTGCAATAAATCAATGAGCCTTTTTGCGAAAGTATGGTATAAACTCTTTCTCACGATTTCTGTACCAGTAAAATGATGTCCCTGGAGAAAGTAAGTTCTTAGCCCGAAGTCTGGACCCCAAATCTTTGGAGAATCCTTTGAAAGGCCCAGATCTCTCACCAAATCTTTAATTTCACCTTGTGTAAAAAGTTGTGGTTCACCAGGTGTTTCAGGTTGAAAACAATCCCTATCATAATTTCTATTGACATCAGATTCAGAATAAGATGAAACAGTATCAAGAGTCTCCGGTGGAGTAGTTACAGGTACATCAGGCCCATGAGCAACAGGTCTTAAAGCATATTGAAGGTACGAATAAGAAATTTCCTTTTTATTTCGAGTGTTGTAGCCTTATACATTACATGAGCAAAAATAGCAGTCATCTCCACGGTTTCTAGGCTCACGCCAGACCATTGGAATTCCAAAAAGGCAAAGAGTTTTTCTCACCTTTAGTTCCTTGTCTCAACTCTTCGACACAAACGGTGCAAACTTCGTGTGGAACCCATGACTTGTCTTGGTCCCCAATTTTTATTCCAAAATACACATAATACACTTTTTTGATGAATTCTCTAATGTTTTGACTTTGTTACTTTACAACAAATTTACCACAAATATAACATAATATGTTTGTGTCATTTACACAACCGTTTGTTGCCATAGCGACGAATAAATAATATTGAAGAGAAAAATAATGACAAAGTGCAAGCACAAACAAATACTATCCACAAATGACAGGTCATGCGGCCTGTTAACCGTTTATATACTAGCGGTGCGTTTCTCGTGGGTTCTAGAACGATCGATAAGACTCTCACGTCACGATTGGTCTAGAGAAATCAATAACCAGTGATTGTCAACATTTTAAGCATAACAAAATGTGACCCGATTCCAATGTAAATGATTCACTTATATAAAAGAACATATGACGTTTTGTGAAAAATCTGTACGTGATGGAGAAAAATGGATATCATTTTCGGATTCAGCGTACAGGAATTACTGTAGAACTTGTAAAATTTTCAAGACAATAAAACCATCGCAAGCCTGTGTAATTAATGTTATATATAATTATGTATATTCAGTACCTTCTGTAGATGACTAATGTAAATCAGAGTGTATACCTTCCTTTGATTCGTTATACGAACAACACGTTTTACATACTGCTGTGTAATCCTTACTTTACCTATACGATTCATGTTTTATACTTTATTAGTTATGTATTTATCTATTATTTAAGTGGATGACACGTATTACATGTTCTTGTGTATTCGATACGTGAGTCAGATAAGCTGTTTAGTATACTCGCTCTGCTGATTTCGTTAAGTAAATACATCTGCTTTATATGCTCGTATCTGTTGTTTACATTTTATATACATAACACGTTTTACACACACCAAATAAACAATCACTTTATGTCTATGGAATGAAGCATTAACGTATGATCTTATGTTAAAAAGTGGTTGCGAAGTTAAGAAATCCATGTTGTTTAACATGAGGTTTAAGGTTAAATTTTCTAAGACTATATAATGAAACAGGGCTTATTAGATAATTCAAGCTACCTTAAGTTAATGCATGGTGTAAAGCTGGAAAATCCATAAATATATCGTTTAACACAAAGTGTAAGGTTGAGCTCTATTTATTTATTTAGTTTAATAGGATTTACAAAGCGATAAGCTTCCAACACTATTTGGTTATAACAAAGTTGTTAAACAGCGTTTCTGATATTGAACTATAGCTGTATGGTTGAACAGAACTTGTGAAACTGAATTGCTCCAGAGTATGGGGTTAAACATAATTTACGTGTCTTAAAAACTGTTTTAAGTAGTTTTTTCATAATTTTCACACATTTCATATCGGCAAATTGGGTAGCATTTTGTACCAGAGGTAGTATCACCAAAAGTAGGTCTTGGTTAGTTATACATTTTGAGCAAAGCTACACAAGGGCTATCTGCGCTAGCCGTCTCTAATATAGCTGTGAAAGACTAGAGGGAAAGCAGCTACTTATGACCAACTCCCAATCTTGGGCTACTCTTTTCCCAATGAATAGTGAGATTGACCGTCGAATTATATCACCCCCACGGCTAAAAGAGCAATCATGTTTGGTGGGATGGGGATTCGAACTCGTGACTCGCAGAGTGCGAGTCTAGGGCCCTAACCACCTGGCCATGGAAATGACACTAAACGAACGGACTCTAATAATAAGGATTTCACAGCTGTTGTTTAGAGCAAAATATTCAGTAGGGATGGAGATATGGCTACATAGTGATTGATGTATTAACAAATATTATTATATATCAGGAATGTTAGATAACTAGCACTGCAATTAGAAACAACCTCAGTTCGAAACGCGTGTACAAGATAATGTGTCCATTAAAACATCAGGTAGTCTATTAGGTTTTGATAGTGATTTCACACAAAGGGAAAACTTCATCATTTTGTAGTGAAGCACACGGTGGAGTTAATAACATTCTTCTCTGGATAGAATGAGGCAGAAGTTTTGAATGTACTTCAATTATATTTTTTTAACTCGTTACTACATATGATTTTGTTGGCTACGTTGCTATCTTTCCCAACTTGTTTTCCTACATTAAGTAAAAGCTGGTCTGCATCATTGGGTAAGAATAATACAGCACATTTTCTTTGGTACTGAAATGCCGAAGAAGATTATATCAATAAAATTCAAAAATTCCCTTTCGTACGATTTTCAACTTGGAAAAGCTATTCCGAAAACATCTTTGATACCATATACGTTTTTGCATTCTTTCATGGCGTATTCACTTTCTTTGTCATCATTACCTAGATCATCACCTCAGTTAAGGCCAAAATGTTGCTATCAATAAAATTCATATTGTTTTATTCATCATGTACAACTTCATCACTGATATTCACAATATTCTCATTGTAATTTAGCAGTTTATTTCTACCCTTTATTGTTTTATTAATACTTGCCAATACAAATTTTGGTTGTTTTCCTTCACTTCATCGATCCAATTTAGCAGAAACTGATAATCCATCATATTCATAACAACAACAACGAGAGCATGATAAACATTTCGAACATCTAAGCCTTCTATATTTGAAAGATAAAGTTCCATTTTGAACGTGAATTGCAATTTTCTCGACAGTCATAGTAGCGGTCGTCAGTTTGATTGTTTGTTTGAAGTTAAGCACAAAGCTACACAATGGGTTATCTGTGCTCTGCCCACCACGGGTATCGAAACCCGGTTTCTAGCGTTTTAAGTCCACAGACATACCGCTGTGCCACTGGGGGGCAGCAGTCGACAGCAATTTTGATCCACGAACTTGGAGTAGCTAATGGTTATTGAAGTTTTAAATGGGCTAAGTTTTCGACTTTTTGGCCAATGCTATTGCTCAAAAAAGAAAGCGAAATAGCTTATTTCCGCATAGGTCATTTTTTCTGACCAGCATGAGCTTACCCAATTTGCAGATATGGGCGGTGTTAAAATTATATCTGCAATATCAACATAGTATTAGTTTCTATATAAATGACCGGAATGAAGAGAAGGTCAGATCTTTTTCGGTATAAGTAAGATATATTTTTTTTTAAAACGCATCATAAATGAATTGTAGGATTTTATAATTAAATCTTTTTTATCAACTAACCTAAAATACAAACTCTCAGCTTAGATGATCAAAGGCCTTTTCACGATTCACAGGAGCCCCAACTTACAAATCAATCACTTCTATAGCTACTCAAAGGGAGGCCCGTACTTGAAAAAAAGAAAACTTATACAATTGCTCGTTGTATCGGAGATAAGTGTGTCAAATTATTCCCGCTAGCTTGAGTGACTATATGAAAAAGTTTCAAATATTGCGCCATCAAGATTCGGAGAGAGGCCAGGAATACGAAAACCGATGCCAGAATCGGGTTCAGCGACTTGAAAACCTATTATTAGACCTCAATTATGCCTTTATGACCTTCCAGGCTCACTTTAGTTCCTCTTTAGTAGGGCACGCCATATAGATAAGGACACCTCATGGGCCACACTGAGTCTGCATGACAAGATTGTTCGTGTTAACTCAAAAACTGTGGGAGGGGTTAACTGGACAAAGATACACACAAAGCTAAACATGACGACCCCCAGGATCCTAAAATGAGGGTGGGGTGTCAATAGACACAAACTTCGGTGCCAGATTCGGCTTTAGCGATCCTGACACTTACTCTTAGACACCTACGATCTTGGATGACTTTCTGGGGGCATTTCATCTCTCTTGGTAGGGAGATACGCCATACATATAGGAAACCCCAGGTTACCCTGAGTTTGCCTGCTACGTTTGATTCTGCTAGCTCCAGAACTGTGGAAGGAGTTAGCTGAATATACAAAGTTACAAGCTGAAATAATATACGTATCCAATAAATCAGCTTGTAACTTTGTATGTAAGTTTAAATAAGTTATTTTGATTGTAATAATGTAAAATATATATATATTTATAAATACAGATAGGTAGATTATAAAGGTAACATAACACAACCTACGGCCAACAAGGCTGTTTTTGTATACCCATTCTTGGGAAAAGTTAAAATCTAAATACGCGTTTTACTTATTAGTCACTACTACTGACGGTAACTCATTCCATAAGTCAATCACACTATCAGAAAAATCTTAACTGGACCCTACCCTATCTTTTCTAAATCTTGAACTTAAGACCTTTCATTCTATTATCTTTAGAATATAGCACAAAAAATTAGAGACCTCTCTCCAAGTTATTAAATTATTTAACCCGAGTTGGCGGTGGGTGTTGTTTCGCAATTGTTTTCCCTCTAGCTCAAAACTTGGGACAGCCAGCGCAGACAGTCCTCGCGTAGGTTTGCGCAAATATCTGAAACAAATACGTATACTGTAATCACTGTGTAATTCAAACGTACACGCCATCTGTAACCAGTGTGCACTAATAGATAAAAAACTTGCCATCTACTTACTGTAATAAGTATATACTAATGACTAAAACACGTATTATACACCCACTTTAATGAGCATATAAGTAGTATTTAAAACACGATTCATCTACCTATATTAATCAATTGACAGCAGTTAGTATTATCTTCCTGCTGTGACGATGTTTTCTACCTACTGTAATCAATGTTTATATTAGTAAGTAAACGGTGTGTTTTACCTATTGTAATCAGTGCATATAATTAAGCAAAACATATGTTAGCTACCAAGTGTACTCAGTATATAATAACAATGAAAATACGTGTAATCTATCTAATGTGGTTGTACAGTAATAATTATAATACGCGTAACTACCTACTGTGGTAATTTTGTATCAAACAGTAGTAACCAAAACAGTATCGCCTACCAACTGTAACTAGTATGCAGTAGTTACCAAAAACACGTCATCCACCTATTGTACTCAGTATTTAGTAATAATCAAAACCCCTGATCTCAACTTAATGTAATCATCTTAATTAAAATACTTACCGTATTCCTATTTTAATCAATAAATTGTAATTAGAACGCGTATCATCTTTCTTACTTTAGTCAGTATTTAGTAGTAATTAAATCTCGTATTTTGTTACATAAATTAGTAATTAAAACATACGCTATTTACTTACTCGAATTTGTTTATAGTAATAATGAAAACACGACTTATGGACCTACTATAGTCAATATACCGTAAGAGATACAACACGTGTTATATAACTGCTGTAATCATGTTGTGTGAGTAATTAAACACGTACCATCTATATATCTATTGTAATTAATAAGTAATAGTAGTTAGAACACGTGCTATCTGTTTAATGTAACTAATGGAGAAGAGTAGACAAATCATGTCTCATCTGTAGAAGGTAATGGAACCATTGCCACTTTAGTTTGAAAAGGCCTTTAGCATGGAGATAGTTTATGTAACTTATCTCAGGAGAACATTTGCTGATGACGATTAAATTCAGTCTACTAAAACTAACACTACATAACACGGTGCCTGTTAACTGTAGTATGTAAATAAGAACGCCACAGGCAATTAGACCTATTAAATGTATTTATATAAGCAACATGTAAGCTAATATCTAATGTTGTCTTTTTATGAAAATACTACATAAGATGGTAACTTTAAGATGCAGTCTACTTACACGAACAATTAATCAGATAACATTTATTGATCATGGTTTATTTATATACAAAACGTTTTGTTACTTACCTACCAACTGTGGTATACTTAAACGATACATGTATTGGTACTTATTTAAAAGTGGTATACTAAGCAGTACATGTGTGGGCATAGATTACATGTTGTATGTTTAAAAAATACGTGTGATGGTACGTATTATACATGGTATACTTAAACATTACATGTGTTGGTACGTATTAAATATGGTATACTTAAACACTACAAGAGTTGGTACGTATTAGATGTGTTATACTTAAACATTACATGTGTTGGTACGTATTAGATGTGTTATAATTAAACACTGCATGTGTTGGTACGTATTAGATGTGGTGTACTTAAACATTACATGTGTTGGTACGTATTAGATGTGGTATACTTAAACTTAAATACTACATGCGTTGATATGTACTAAATGTGGTTTACTTGCACAAAAACTTAGTGTGTTGTTACCTATAAATATATTCCACGTATACAAACAGTACAATGCGATTTATTTACATAACTATTAAATGTGAATCGATCTATTAAATATGGTCTACATAAACATTATACAGAACTAACGCTTTTTAACTGACCATTTTATAAAACCACTACAGGAGATAATGGCCTCCAATCCCTTTAGAACAAAGCATAACCATTTCTTTCTTGTCTACAGAGAGTGGTTAGCAGTGAAAATATCTTCGGAATGTTACAAGAAAATACAGTCTTTTTACCCCAGAATAATCACATTAGGCTCTTACTGTGTTGAGAAGACGTGTGTGTCGTGAGAACATCTCTTAGTCTTGTTGATCACTAGGCTAAACCCTGACAGATCATGACGTGTATATACGTAAAGTGGTGAGTCTTCCTGTAAACTCAATCTCTCGGAAAACCACTGTTTATCACTGTCTACCCTTTCGTGTCTTCTACGATTGAGCTATTTTCAATACCACGTTAGGCAGCGCAAAAACAAGTAGAGAAAAGTTTTGGGTAGTATTTGTTGTTCAGGGGGAAGCTAGTTCAATAACTGTTTTCTTGTCTGCAGGTCAATAATCTCTACATAGACAGCTTTATCTCAAAAATCCAGGTATATAGACGACTTTAATGGAAGAAGAAATAGGATTGTTGGTCGTAAATACTGATATTTGAACAATAGTAGGGTTTGGCAAGGTGTGACCACACGAAACTCGTTTTAATATCATATTGAATAAGCATTAATTCTAATCCTGATATTCTGGATATATCGAATATATTCAATTTCTCACTTAAAGCCGATATGCGGTGATAATATATATTTTAATTTTTAAACTTGTAGTTTATGCACAATTGGAATATTTTAACGTGAACGACACTTTATGCACAAGTGGACTATATTATCAGGCCAGAGATCCATAGAATCCAAGCTTAGACTTCTTAATCTCGAACTACAGACCAGAGAGTACCATCCAGCCAGAGCCGTCTTCTCCCGCAAGTGCTTTGTCCAGTTCTTTAAATCGAATAATGCCGTTTAATTTCATTTTTATAACGCACCCAAGTAATATATATCATATCTATATTTTTCACTGAACTCCATACATTACATTAAAAATGAAAGGGTCAAACATTGAATATGTTCTGGAAAATGAATACTGACAGAAACTTCAAAATTCCATATAGCATTAGTTTAATACAATGTCATTCATTTTTGTTTGTTTGTTTTAAACTTTTCGCGTTAACTTACACAACAAGTTATCTGTCCATAATTATCCCTACTTTTGAATTGATGGATTATAGGGAAGGCAGCTAGTGAGTAGAATCCACCGCAAACTCTTTTAGCTACTATTATCTGACAAAATAGTGAGATTAGACCGTCACTCCTATAAAGCAATCCCAACTCCAAAGTTTTGCGGCAACGGAGTGCGAGCCATGAATCCCGTGATATACAATGCGGAAAAGCTAAACATTAGGCCATGTACAGCTATTTTTTATTGTGAAAATTATGAATCCCGTGATATACAATACGGAAAAGCTAAACATTAGGCCATGTACAGCTATTTTTTATTGATAAAATTATGAATCCCGTGATATACAATACGGAAAAGCTAAACATTAGGCCATGTACAGCTATTTTTTATTGATAAAATTATGAATCCCGTGATATACAATACGGAAAAGCTAAACATTAGGCCACGTACAGCTATTTTTTATTGATAAAATTATGAATCCTGTGATATACAATACGGAAAAGCTAAACATTAGGCCATGTACAGCTATTTTTTATTGTGAAAATTCATTATTCTTGCAAAGAATTTAGTACGTTTTACCTGCCCTGGAAAATTGTACCACGATTTCATTTTCATAATTGCTAATTTGCAGCTTTGGTGATCTCTTTAATTTTGGTCATTGTATTCATACAATTATGATAAATGTTACTTGTAATATTTAGACTGTTAGAGCTTTTCAAATGTTGAAAATTTGACAAAGACAGTGAAAAGCGGAAGCAAATTTTGGGTGCATCCTATTCTGTAGTGTAAAGTTTGGACAAGGATCTAAGAAAGTCAAGTTAGTAACTTGGGTGCATCCTGTTCTGTAGTGTAAAGTTTGGACAAGGATCTCAGAAACTCAAGTTATTAACTTGGGTGCATCCTGTTCTGTAGTGTAAAGTTTGGACAAGGATCTCAGAAAGTCAAGTTAGTAACTTGGTGCATCCTGTTCTGTAGTGTAAGTTGGACAAGGTATCTAAGAAAGTCAAGTTAGTAACCTGGGTAGCAGTCCTAGTTCTGTAGTGTAAAGTTGGACAAGGATCTAAGAAGTCAAGTTAGTAA
>NW_013665967.1:345535-351880 GCF_000517525.1 Limulus polyphemus | reverse complement strand
TGTAAAGTTTGGTACAAGGAATCTAAGAAAGTTCAAGTTAGTAACTTGGGTGCATCCTAGTTCTGTAGTGTAAAGTTTGGACAAGGATACTCAGAAACTCAAGTTATTAACTTGGGTGCATCCTGTTCTGTAGTGTAAAGTTTGGACAAGGATCTCAGAAAGTCAAGTTAGTAACTTGGGTGCATCCTGTTCTGTAGTGTAAAGTTTGGACAAGGATCTAAGAAAGTCAAGTTAGTAACCTGGGTGCATCCTATTCTGTAGTGTAAAGTTTGGACAAGGATCTAAGAAAGTCAAGTTAGTAACTTTGGTGCATCCTGTTCTGTAGTGTAAAGTTTGGACAAGGATCTAAGAAAGTCAAGTTAGTAACTTGGGTGCATCCTGTTCTGTAGTGTAAAGTTTGGACAAGGATCTCAGAAAGTCAAGTTAGTAACTATATAATTGCAACCTGCATAACATGGTCGTTAGTAAACTCATTCTGTTGCTCATAAACTTCGTATTGACTTCAAGACAGCAAAAGTAAGGAAATGACATCACGAAGTCGTTAGGACAGCTTCTTTCTCATAATTGAATGCATATCACCACGTAGTTCGTTCGGATTTTTTTTTTAGATTGCCATAATTTGCAGCACTGCCATTTGTAGCCTGTACTTTTTTGCATGTGACTCAAAGTTCCATGTATCTATCAAAGATCCACGAGTTCGTGTCTGAAGAGCCACAGACGAATATATTTAATGAAACATCGTTTAATTAAATTCCATTTTGGTGATACTTCAGTTATGACACGGGTAGGCATCATTATCAATGCTAGGAGGGGAGTATACAATACTGAGCGACTCTTTTTTGCTAAAAGGTGAATCTTTAACACAAGTTAATTTAATCAGACCATTGTAGGTTGAAAATACTCACGTGTTCCATAGGTTTGAAATAGCGATATATTATCAATGAGTCTAATTGATGAACTGCTTTCAGTGAATTAAAAGGTTCTTCTCGAATATAATTCCAGCTCTGTTGTGCCACTTTGTTGAATACATATTTAACTATAAAATCTTGCTCTTCTAATTGTTTCCAGTTGTTAAATTAGATTGTGGCATACAGAACATGTAATAATGCTAATACTTGCGCTCTATAAGTACAGAACATATGTTCATTCAAAATCTCAATTGGATATGTATTGAAAAAAGCATTAATTCTAATACACTGTGTATACATATACAATCATGTATACATACATATATAATCATGTATTCATCTCCCTATATATATGTGTGTGTGTGTATTAAATACATTAATTATTCTAGAAGTACATTCTTACAAGTTAAACAACTATTAGTAATACTTATATTTTATACACATGAAACAAATTAATATACTGTTTTCATCCTATGCAATTGGAAACGTATAAAAGAACCGATTTGGTCTACATATATATATATACGCTTTAATGAAATAGAATTCATATCGAGTTCACAACACTGCAAAAAAAGTCTGCTTCATTCTAAATATATATATATATATATATATATGTTTGTCGAAAAAGTAAAAATTATAACATAACAAGTAAACTATTACGAAAAACTACTTGAGTTTACATATAGATATTACAGTCTCTAGAGAAATGGAAATTAAGAAGCGCATTCTCATTGTACGTATAAAAAAATTTTAAAAGTGCGGAAAATAGAATTTTTTTAAATAAAGTAGAAAGAAGAGATTCAACTACATGTTGAAATTTTAAAGCAGTGGTAGTTAGAGGACACATAATACACGATTTAAGTACATGGATACTTGTGGAAACGAAGATACAACTAAACTTGACAGGTCGTATTATATAGATGTATTGCAGTTCGATCTCCTTGTAAGCGTTTTCCGATGATGAAGCCAGTATCACATAAATATAAAGATGCCAGTCAGAGATTATAAAAGCAAACTCTCAAAACCAATGTTTATTTGTAGATTATTAAAGTGAGACTTGAATAGGACATCTCAAAAAGCTAAAGAAAATCACGGCTTAAAGGAAAGTGTCCGAGCTTGACTTTAACGAGAGTGTTGAAAAACGGAGGTTCTAAAGGAGTCCTGCAATTCCATAATGAACTTAAAGCATCCGTATATAGGGTCCTCTACTTCATTTCTTGACGCAATAAAATCAACCATAAATTGCTCCTTTTATACGAGATGCTAAGTTTCATTACGAAACGAAATCACTTCAGGATCCTTTTGCTTAGTTTAACATACTAGAATCTTGCTACTATGACTACTTCGAAGTTTGATGTGGTAACAGATATTTACTAAACAACCTAAAGACCACGCAGATTAGCAGCAGTTTCTATTGTGGTCAGAATCCACACTTTAAAGTTTGATGTAGTAACAAATATCTACTAAACAACCTAAAGACCAGGCAGATTAGCAGCAGTTTCTATTGGGGGTCAGAATCAACACTTCAAAGTTTGATGTAGTAACAAATATCTACTAAACAACCTAAAGACCAGGCAGATTAGCAGCAGTTTCTATCGTGGTCAGAATCAACACTTCAAAGTTTGATGTAGTAACAAATATCTACTAAACAACCTAAAGACCAGGCAGATTAGCAGCAGTTTCTATTGTGGTCAGAATCCACACTTCAAAGTTTGATGTAGTAACAAATATCTACTAAACAACCTAAAGACCAGGCAGATTAGCAGTAGTTTCTATGGTGGTCAGAATCCACACTTCAAAGTTTGATGTAATAATAAATATTTAGTTCAACCTACGGATCTGGTAGCTTAACAGTAGCTTTTATAATGATTAGTATCCATACTCCAAAGTGTGGTGGAGTAACAAAGAACCGGTAGATTAATTATAATTTCTAGTATATTGTGATTTATTTATCTTAACTAGCTGTCAGTGTGAAGTCTGATAGAATAAGTTAGGCACTTTCTAATCCATTAAAGCGGAATCTATAGTTAAAGTTTATACATATTAGTGGGTCGCTTCTACGAGTAGCATGGAGATCATAGCACGAGAATATTAATGAAGCTTTCGCAGGAGACAGCCGAAATAATAACGTTATACTCGTTTTTCTCACTCTTTTTTTAAATCTAAGTTCGACTGTAATGATAATAACCATATAAATTCGTATAATAAGATGCTTAGAGTTGAATTTCTAAGGACTAGAACTCGAATTCATTAAAGTGCAGATGTTAATCAAGCAGATTTATTCTGACAAATTCTTGCTAGTTCATATAAAGAAAATTTATAATGCATTCACGGAAAGTTATTTGTAGGCACATAATAAAACTTGAATAAAGATTCTTACAGTTCTTATTTATCTTGAAATTAAAAACAAATTTATGAGGAAAGACAGATTAAAGCCATGAAATTCTCATGAAACTGAGCATATTTATCAAACTTGGCCGTTGATGGGGAAAAAATTCATTAAAGTTGGCGAGAAAAAACTGTTAAGAAATAATTTAACTGTTTACGGATATATTTATTACTAGGATGCTTGTTGTATAATTTACTGTTCTAATCCTTATAGAACAACAGAATAAAAGTGAAAGGTTCTGTGAAATAAACCATTTGTTCTAGGTTGAAGAATCAATTAAAATACAAATCTGTTGTTAATTAATCTGGCTGGTCTGGGAAATAACTGTTTTTTTCTCAGATAGATAGATAGACTGATATTTTTAAGAAAGATGATTTGTAAATATAAATAAATTGTTTTCAGATACAAGTATGAATACCGAAATCTATAGGTATATTTGAAAAGGTTTCAGGCAATGTCAGGTTTAAAATATAATTTTCTAACTAACAGAGTGAGCTGCCTTTGCCACTATTTTGAACCTTAGCACACGAACTGTTCGTCATGCAAAGATACCCGTGCTAGCGTAGCATTAAACATCAGTTTTGTTTGCTGTCGGGCCTGGCACGGCCAGGTGGTTAGGGCGCTTGACTCGCAATCTGAGGGTCGAGGGTTCGAATCCCCGTCCCACCAAACATGCTCGCCCTTTCAGCCGTGAGGGCGTTATAAATTACGGGCAATCCCACCATTAGTTGGTAAAAGAGTAGCCCAAGACTAGCTGCCATCCCTCTAGTCTTTCACTGATGAATTAGGGACGGGTAGTGCAGATAGCCCTCGTGTAGCTTTGCGCGAAATTCAAAACAAACCGAACCAAAACCATTTGCTGGCGGTTTCTGGTATTTTTTATAGTGAACTCTTCATTCAGTTCACCCCCCTCATTTATGGCATTAAGGCGGCGAAGTTGAAACTGCTACAAACTTAAGCCGTTTTGTCGCATTGCTTAATAATTTAAGCATTACCTCTAGGGGCTCCACCAGTTTTTCTGCCAAGTTTGAAACTGATTCGTCCAGTTCCCCACAAAATCAGACACACAGCTTTGTTATATATATATATATATTAATCGAAACAAGAATAATTTTATAAAACAGTTTGTGTTTCCACACGTATTCGCTTAAATAGGGATAAAATAACTGCTTGTTTCTGGATAATTTTTTTATAAAGAACAGATATTGTAAGTATGACGAAGAAAGTAAGAACCACTAAGTAATTAGCCTTATCTTAGGTATATTTACGAATAGGTTTGTTTTGTTTGTTTGTTTGTTTGTTTTTGAAGTTAAGCACAAAGCTACACAATGGGCTATCTGTGCTCCGCCCACAACGGGTATCGAAACCCGGTGTCTAACGTTGTAAGTCCGGAGACATACCGCTGTGCCACAGGGGGGATTTACAAATAGGAAAAACAGAGATATTTCTCCTAGCCACATATAAGTTAACAAAAAATAAAAAGGACAACAGTGACAAGAAATGGCCCCCAGTGGCAATGCGGTATGTCTACGGACTTACAACGCTAGAATCCGGGTTTCGATACCTGTGGTGGGCAGAGCACAGATAGTCCATTGTGTAGCTTTGTGCTTAATTACAAAAAAACAGACAAGAAATGTTTAAATATTATTAAATATTCAGCTTGAAAAAGCAAACAAAAAAAAAACAAAACACGATGTAAAAAAATTACTTCGGAAGTTCAGTTTATTAAACAAATTTAGCGATTGGATTACATAGTGTTACAAGTGACGACTACTGCAAACCGTAAGTGCAAGATATGTCCCCCGGTGGGACAGTGGTAAGTTTAAGAACATAGAGCGCTAAAATTCAGAGTTTGATTCCCCGCGGTGGACACACCAGATATCCCAATGTTGCTTTACTCTAAAACAAATAAGTAAAAAATGTAAAATAATTCAAGATTAATCTATTACCAACTAGAATCGAAAGACAAATAAAATCACTTCTCTCTTCGATAAAAAAACAACACGAAACACGTATGCGACTAACGACAATTATATCCAGTTCAAGGAGTTAGTTATACTGTGATTGAAAAAAACAAAAACAAAAACAAAAAAAAGCTATCACTTGTTTTTCGTTTTCACACGTAAGTTTCATGTGTTATGCCGTGGCAAATATTTAATGGAGAAAAATCAAGAGATTTCAAATTTTGCTGGAATTCATCTTTAACGTCTACCTATTCATCCGAGGAACTGTAATACAAGTTTTAACCAAAACTGTAGAAAAATTATAATATATACGGATGTATTAAAAAATAAAGCCAACGTTTAATAGTACACAATAAATATTTAAAATGAGACTAGGGACAGTCTCAAAATACAATAAAAAATTGTTTTACTTAATACTTTTACTCTATAAAGAAAATGTAAATTTTGTGAGACTGTGAACAATTTCTTATACTCTACATGTTTTGACGTCTTACTGCGTCATCATCAGACGTCGAAATATGTGTTCCAAGTCTCACAACATTTATTTAAGTTTTATTGAGTAAAATATTTAGAAAAACAATTTTTATTATATTTTGAGCCTGTGGAAAGTCTCATTTTAAATATTTATTGTGTACTAATAAATGTTGGCTTTATTTTTTAATGCATCTGTGTGAAAACTTAACTAATCGTCCTAATCTCAATTATAATACATGTTTAACAATTACGTCAGAGAAATTATAATACATGTCTAAAGGCAACTTTAGAGAAACTATAATACATGTTTATCGGCAACTTTAGAGAAATTGTAATACATGTTTAACGGCAAATTTAGAGAAGCTTTAATACATATTTAACGACAAATTTAGAGAAACTGCAATACATGTTTAACAACAACATTAAAGAAATTGTAATACGTTTAACGGCAACTTTAGAGAGACTATAATACACGTTTTACAATTACTTGAGAGAGACTATAATACATGTTTTACAATTACTTGAGAGAGACTATAATATATGTTTTACAATTACTTGAGATAGACTATAATACACGTTTTACAATTACTTGAGAGAGACTATAATACAT
>NW_013665967.1:341925-344705 GCF_000517525.1 Limulus polyphemus | reverse complement strand
TGAGAGAGACTATAATACATGTTTTACAATTACTTGAGATAGACTATAATACATGTTTTACAATTACTTGAGAGACTTATAATACATGTTTTACAATTACTTGAGATAGACTATAATACATGTTTTACAATTACTTGAGATAGACTATAATACATGTTTCACAATTACTTGAGAGACTATAATACACGTTTAACGATTATTTGAGAGATACTATAATACACATTTCATGGCAACCTCAGAGAAAATATGATTACATGTTTAATTATTACTTTAGATAATTTATAATTACAATGTTAACGATTAATTCAGAGAAACTGCTATATACGAGAAATTATAATACATGTCTAAGAGGTACTCTATATTTTATTTATAAGTCTAGTCGTATCAAAATGTACCGCCTAAAGTCTTTCTACTACCAGAAAAACACAACACTAGTTTACGACCGTAACAAAAGGTGTAATTAGAGACAAGTGGTTCAGCCTCTTATCCAGCATCTTGATAAAGCGGTTTTTTTTTCAATTCAGATATAGTATTAAAAACTAATCTTTAGTTTGTGTGCACTCAGGGTATTCCAGTTGAAGGAATGAGGAAATACAGATCAAGTGTAAGACATTTTAAAAGTTATGACTTCTTGTCAAGTTTTCGTTAAAGAAATATTTAACTTCCACATAATCTTTACATTACAGTAAGCCTACTCGTCAAGAAGCTGAACACATAGGTGATTCAATAGGTTAGTTCAGCCAGGCTGAACCAAGAAATATTAAACTATGAGTTGAATCAATAGGTTTCAGCCAGGCTGACTCAAGAAATATTAAACTATGAGTTGAATCAATAGGTTTCAGCCAGACTGACTCAAGAAATATTAAACTATGAGTTGAATCAATAGGTTAGTTCAGCCAGGCTGACCCAAGAAATATTAAACTATGAGTTGAGTCAATAGGTTTCAGCCAGGCTGACCCAAGAAGTATTAAATTATGAGTTGAATCAATAGGTTTCAGCCAGACTGACTCAAGAAATATTAAACTATGAGTTGGATCAGTAGGTTTCAGCCAGGCTGACCCAATAAATACTAAACTATGAGTTGAATCAGTAGGTTTCAGCCAGGCTGACCCAATAAATATTAAACTATGAGTTGAATCAATAGGTTTCAGCCAAGCTGACTCAAGAAATATTAAACTATGAGTTGAATCAATAGGTTTCAGCCAAGCTGACTTAAGAAATATTAAACTATGAGTTGAATCAATAGGTTAGTTGCTACTGGCAACTCTTGAGCTACTCTAATCGAATAATGGGATTTGACTGTCACTCTTATAATGTACTTACGGTTTCAAAGATATTAGCGCGATCTTACTGCAACGGGACGCGAGCCATAGACTCTCGAATTCACAGCATGGCATGTCAACCACTAGGTTACGCTCACCCCTTGTCCAAAAAGTGTTGCTTTAAGAAGTTTCATGAGTTAAAGATGGTTGACCCAAGTCAGTGGATACGCAGGTGGGTTTTCCAAAGTGAAAAATATCCTTTTTCTCACTAGTATTCGGTTCAAGATTGACCTCTTTTATCGCAAGGACGCTGATATTTGTAGCTTCAAAAATATCTCCGTTTTAAAAAAAAACAAAAAACATTAACATTTAAAAACAAGACATCAGCTAAATCTATCTTCTCTCAGCTATTACTGTTTACATAAGTATATTAAGCCTAAAAATTAACACTTACGACTCGAAATGTACAGTAGACAAAAAAAAAAAAAGTAAACAGAAACACTACATACTTGGAGACTACAATCTCTGAAATCAGCGAGCACGGTCGTCTACTTGATTAATTGCAAAAGTTAAGCGTAATTTGATACCCAGGTCCATATAGTCGATGTCGACTGACCACATTGGTTTGACTTAACATGAGAGCACTGTCACGTTGCTGTTCGCAAGTACAAAGGATTCTGTTCACAAACACCTAAAATCACGAGCACGATTTTTTTCCCTTTGGGCTCATAAGTTTTAAGAAAAAAATACGTTCTCTGTATAATGTAAAAAATAGATAAAAAGTTAAAATTTATAGAGTTTTACCTAACATTAAGACTTTTATTGCCAGCAATGGAAATAAGCACATCCTATACACTTGAAAATGTATGTAATTGTAAATACGTATAAATATATATATAACATTATTTTAATTACACTTGTTGTATTGGGATTACATTAGATCTACTGAACTATATGCGATGACATTATGCATACATACATAATTTTTGTAAGAAGTCATATTTCACTTCCTGTGAATATCATACTTCACAAAGTAACTTTTAGATTTTCCATGCAGCAATTCGTTTCATCGTCCCTTATAACTTGTAAAGTTGCTTAAAATTACATAATCTCTATAGGTTGGACTACTCTTGAGCCTGGAAATATTAACATTTAGAAACAAAACTTACAATACAATTTTAAATGTATAAAATAAAAAGTTAACCTTGTATACTATTATAATTATCGCAAAATAATTTAAAATATGTAAAATCACAACAAATTGTGTTCTTTCTGATTAAGCGTAATATATTAAGATTCATAGAGATATGAATAAAATAATTACATAATAAAATATAAACCATGTAGAATTCTGGATTAAAACTGAAATAAACTAAAAATTTAATAATTGTTAGTTATACCTCTAATACACAATTAAAAATTCACTTATTGTACTTCTTTTCATGGATATATTGTACAATAATTTATTTCTTTGAACAAATAGAGAAGTATTTATTAAACGCTCTTTGTAATTTGTTA
>NW_013665967.1:333665-341171 GCF_000517525.1 Limulus polyphemus | reverse complement strand
TAATCTATACAGATTTTCTGTATATTAATTGATATAATTAACATTTTACTTTATTACATGAAATTGTAGTTCTTTGTAGTTAATAATCTATACAGATTTTCTGTATATTAATTGATATAATTAACATTTTACTTTATTACATGAAATTGTAGTTCTTTGTAGTTAATAATCTATACAGATTTTCTGTATATTAATTGATATAATTAACATTTACTTTATTACATGAAATTGTAGTTCTTTGTAGTTAATAATCTATACAGATTTTCTGTATATTAATTGATATAATTAACATTTTACTTTATTACATGAAATTGTAGTTCTTTGTAGTTAATAATCTATACAGATTTTCTGTATATTAATTGATATAATTAACATTTTACTTTATTACATGAAATTGTAGTTCTTTGTAGTTAATAATCTATACAGATTTTTTGTTGTTTCCCCAATAGAATTACTTTAAAATTCTTGAATACTTCATAGATTTTCATCCACTACTTCCTTCAATTCTTTTAACATATTTACTATGAAAACTAATATGTCAACCATAGTGTATACAATACGAATTGTTTTCCCTTTAGTATTAATTTTAACTTTGCAACGTTATATCCTCTTTCAATTACTCTATCTGGATAATAACATTCTTTAAAAAAACGTTTTGATTATTTGATTTTTACTTCTCTAATTTTCTCTTCTGAAACTAAAGTATAAATTCCTTGGGCTAAACTTACTGGCATATTTAAGTTGCAATATTTAGAGTGATGGAAATAAAATATAAATATATATATGTAGGTTTATAATAAGTAAATAATATTCCATTTTTAACCTTAACTAAAATAATAAAAAAAATCTCGTATACCTCAAACGTAAATTGTATACATTATTTTACGTTATTTAAAAGTTTCTTAAACTTTTCTACTTCGTAATTATTGTTTCAAATTAAAAAGCAATCATTCCTATATTTTTTCTACGATGTTTTTAAATAGTTAACATAATATTTTAATAACCCGGTTTAATATATTTGTCATAGCTGTTTTCAATATTTACTTTTTTACTTATTTTTTTATAAAAACATACGTGCATCACACACGTAAATAATAAGGTCTTAGCATATAAATATAATTGTTATAAACTATTACGCTTGTTTATATTTTGCAGAAACCCACTTTGCATTATAACTGATAGAATAGACAATGAGTATTATTTTTTATATTTCTGACTAGCGTATAGCCCGTCAAAAATGACAGGGCAAGTACTACCACCTCACCTTATAGAATACCCTAACCTCACATTTTATAGCTAACTGAAATAAATAAATTTTGAGAAATCAAGCTTGACCAACGAAGAGGCAAAAAAAGTGCAGTCGAGGCAGTCAAACGTCGGTAAATTCCTTTGTGAGCCAATCAAAATTAAGATTATTCATGAAATGAATTCGTGGCGTATCTAACCTATATAAGAGCCAGTGTGCGTCACATCACGTCACGCTTTATTTCTCGAAATAGAAGGAGTCATAAAACCCAAAATGCATTTATCCAGATAGAATAGTTAGATTAAAATGTCTGCCCATTACGATTACAGTGACGGGGGTGTAAGGAGGCCGTGAGGAGGGGTGCCGTGAAACCTTATAAGTATAGTGAGTGTTGGTATAATAAGTCTAAAGTAAAGACGTAGTGTGGAATCACTTAGCCTAGAGTCAAGTGCATAAAATTTATCATGAAAGTAAAAATATCGATTCAATTTTAAACTTAAATCGTTTCTGAATTAAGCTATTTTCTCTTATATCACCAACATTTTAAATAAAAAACAAACCTCTTTAATCAACAGAGACTGTAAATTAATAAATCAACAAATATTTTTCCAGTTTTGTTGTCTATACATTTCATTTTATACTTTCATTACATAGCCTAACAACAATATTTGGTTATACTTTTGTAACTGATAATGTTTTAATATATTTGCCATAGCTGTTTTCGATATTTATTTTTTACTTATTTTTTTATAAACACATACGTGCATCACACACGTAAATAATAAGGTCTTAGCATATAAATATAAATGTTATAAACTTTTACGCTTCTTTATATTTTGCAGAAACCCACTTTACATTATAACTGATAGAATAGACAACAATTCACGATTACAATTAAATTGTGTGTTGGTTTGAACCAAAGAATATCGAACACATTATTAGTGTAGAGGATTTCTTAGTAATTCATTTAAGCATCAATTTACCAATTGTATGAGTTTTAAAGACAAATATGGAACATCACTGAATGTTAGCTATAAATGATAGGGACAGAAGAAAGCGAATATCGTAAAATTTAATCCTGCGAACTAAGCTTCTATTAAATCTATGAATGTTCATTTTTTATTTTGAAATGGCATATTGTATAGAATACAAATATACGATTAGCAACTAAGCTTTATTATATAGAATTTAGCAATCATTTAGCAATTATTCTACTTTATAAGAAGAGGCAAATTAAAATGAAAACCATAGTTTGCATCTCTTTTACTGTCGTTATTTTGAGGTAGTAGATGTACACACCACCCTCCGAGTGTCATGCTTCATTTGCTTTGCACACTATAAAAACGTCAGTGGCTTTGAATAAAGAAACAATCAAGTTACCATATACGTTACAAAAAGGTAACTGACTGAAGAGTGTGTTGAGTAGGTAATTTCCTATGCAAGACATGAAAACCTATGATCTCCCGAAACTTAAGTCAGAAAATTCTTTAGTTACAACATAAACATAAATGAAATAAAAACGAAGCTCAAACAAGTTAACAACGTGAGTACAGTAACTAATTTCGTAGTTAAAGAAGTAAGTTACATAACTTACAGATCAGATGGAAGAAAAGCAACTAGTAATACTTAGATGAAAAAATTATATAAATAGATGTAAAGAAAACAGGTAGTTATTCTAGGAGAGACTATAGAATGAGCTACACAATTCACAGTTGTTATGAAGCTAGTTATCTTAAATTACAGACTAGGATTTTGTTTGTTTGTAATTAAGCACAAAGCTACACAATAAGCTATCTGTGCATTGCCCACCACGGGTATCGAAACCCGGTTTCTAGCGTTATATGTTCGCAGACATACCGCTGTGTCGCTGGGGGGCATTTGAGGCTAGAAGTACATATATAGCTCCATAAAGTAAAGAGCACACAATTAGATTCATGGTAGACTACATAAAGAGCTACATTGATTACACGTGTTAAAAAGGCAGTTAGCTGACAACCAACAGTATGAGCTTTGAGTATAGATTTTAAGACGGTAACTAACTGTACGCATTAGATAATATAGAAAGAGCTACATTGATTACGAATGTTAAAAAGGCGATTAACTGTATACATTGTGGAATACAGAAAGAACTACATGAAGTAGAAGCTTAAGGAAAGGAACTACTACAGATGTAGAGAGAGATACATAGATTACGGATGTTAATAAAACAGATAGTTGTGTAAATAACAGAATGCATAGAGATCTACAAAACATTACAGATATAAGGAGACGGCCAGTTGTGTAAATAATAGATTACAAAAGGAATGAATACGAATAAAGATGTTAGGAAGAAAAGAAGTTTGAAAATAACAGACTATAGCTTGGTATATATTTTTAAGCGCAAAGCTACACAATGGGTTATCGAACCCAGAATTTTAGCGTTATACAAGCTCTCAAACTTGTAGGGAAACACTACAGAAATAAGTGAAAAGAAATGTTGGAAAGAGAGTTAGATGTGTAAATAACTTACTGCAGAAAGAAATACAAAACTTAAAGTTGCTGCGTACATGACATGCAATAGAATGAACTACAGAAAATACATATTGTAGGAAGACAGCCAGTTGTGTAAATACCAAATTTCAGAAATAATTTCAAAACTGAGATATTTTGTTTTAAAAACGAAGTCCATTGCAAAATCACTCCCAAATTCTAAAAAGACAGCTAGTTTTACTGAAAGACCAACATGGAACGCCCATGGTAGAATGCAACTAATGTTGTTTATAACTGATTAAAAACAAAATGACATAAGTAGTTATGGTGACTGTTTCGCATCCAAGGGATGCCAATATCTGAGGGCAATTAGGGGGGGAGATGAAACGAAAATGGATTTTTTATAACCAGCAGCTGATTGACCTGTATCCAAGCTATCAATATATCCCTATTTTCGTTTTTACGTCATATTACGTCTTACTCACATGCTATTAAACTCCACATGAAAATTTTGCTCTAAGTAAACATAGTGAAGAACGAACACTAATATTATGCTTTGTCAAACAGATTTCTATGCGATTGCCTTACCATACGACACATCAAATTACATATGTAAAATTTTCATAAATTCGCTTTACATTATGTAAACGTATCGAAAATAAACAGCAATATTTCGTATTTTACGCTCTGTCAAAACATATAGCATCTGAGCCGATATATCAACTTTTATGATTTTCTGTATGGTATTTCGAGTTACCTTGAAATAGAACTGTAGAGCATTATCTCTCACTAGACTAACACTACGTAGAAACTTTCTACAAATGATGCTAGCTCTGACTCACACATCACAGTGAGGAGTGATTATTTATTCCACTGGTCTTACACTAATGTCTTTTTAATGATAAACATAGCATTCGAATACAGCAATTAATATTATGCGTTTCATTTATTGCAATTTGATTACTTGCGTAGCGTATTTCACGATTTACTCACATCAGTATCCATTTGCTAGTTTGACTTACAATCTATGTTTTTCTTGTTAACTTAAAACGTTAAAATTCTAGATACACATCATATAAAAACAATAACTAAAGATTTATTTGCATGTCTAAACGAAAATGGACAGTACCATTGTGTATTAAATTTGCCATCAATAACAAACAATGTTTGAAGAAATAAAATCAATATTTTGTTTCCTTGTGTTTTGTTTCA
Source organism: Limulus polyphemus (assembly GCF_000517525.1). Classification (NCBI taxonomy): domain Eukaryota; kingdom Metazoa; phylum Arthropoda; class Merostomata; order Xiphosura; family Limulidae; genus Limulus; species Limulus polyphemus. Next base: position 336,244 of record NW_013665967.1, on the reverse strand, counting down.
GTATTACCATTTGTATAGCATACTTCATGATTTAATCATGTGATTATACGTATATTAATTTCATTTATAAACTATGTAGTCCCAGAAAGGACTGTTTCCCATATAGATTTATACACAAAACATTCAAACTCAAGATATTTTCGTCTAAATTATATAAACTAAAAGTAATACAATATTTCGAAATGAAAAACCGGTAGTAAAATCATTAACATGTATTCAATCTATATTACCTATACAGCGCTGTTTTGGCCCGGCATGGCCAGGTGGTTAAGGCACTCGACTCACAATCTGAGGGTCGCGGGTTCGAATCCTTGTCACACCAAATATGCTCGCCCCTTTCAGCCGTGGGGGCGTTATAATGTGACGGTCAATCCCACAATTCGTTGGTAAAAGAGTAGCTCAAAAGTTGGCGGTGGGTGGTGATGACTAGCTGCCTTCCCTCTAGTCTTACACTGCTAAATTAGGGACGGCTAGCGCAGATAGCCCTGTTTTCATACTTGTCCTATTACTATTACGTCTGATTTTACCCACAAGTTATTAGACTCTGTAAGAACATTTTGCTTAAACTGAATATGGTGATGTACGTAAAAGTTGGTATTATGCTTTGTCAAGCGGTTTTCTAGATGAATGATTAACTTTTTAGTTTCATAAATAGAACCGACAAAGTTAAATAAAGCAACACCTACCATTTTATCGTTTGAGATATCTTTGTTTTTCTGTAGAACATTTTCGTTCACTTTGAAATACGAGTGCAAAACACTAGACCTTTACCAGATCATTGAGACGTCTGGTTAGTATATATTGTTGTGCTATGATATAACGAACTCATACCACATATTCAAAATTTACTAAACTTTGTGATTATATAGTGGAACGTTTCTGATATAAAATAATTTAACTTCTTAACAACTTTACCTACAAACAGGAGCACTACTGATCCGTTTTACACAAGTACTAAGACTAATCATCTAGAGGTCAGTCGCATGGTCATGTAATGTGACTCATAGTCGAATGTTTGTAGCATATTACAGAAAATCTGGACAATTTGCTTCACCTGTGTGTGTTGCACGCTCGTTTATAGTTTATTTTAGAGTTAATAAACACTCTTCCTTTATAATATATACAAACTTTAAAATAATGTTTGAACAAATATTTCGTATAATCCAAATATATTTCATGAATATAGCAGAGTGAGTCTTCAGATCTATAATATGTAGTTTGCTGCTCATACACACACAGTTGGTAAAATACTGGATTGTTCAGTTGAGCAGTTATTGCCTTGTTTAAATTGACTTAATTTACCTTCATACAACTGTTGTATATTTCTACGTTATGTCTGTATTGCAGAAAGCTACATACAATGGTTTGTTCATTCACACTTATCCAAAACGTGACACAATACAATTTAAAAACCAACTATTAAAGTCATACATTTCAAGCATATTTATTATAATACCATTTTAACATAGCTATTTTGTGAAGCTATTATTTTTCATGTTAGATGTTTGCCATTTTAACATAGCTATTTTGCGAAGCTATTATTTTTCATGTTAGATGTTTGCCATTTTAACATAGCTATTTTGCGAAGCTATTATTTTTCATGTTAGATGTTTGCCATTTTAACATAGTTATTTTGCGAAGCTATTATTTTTTTCATGTCAGGTGATTAGCCTAAACTTATACGACAAAATATTTCTGTTTAATAAGTAAGACCATATGTCATTTAACTTTGTTTATAAGCGACAAGTATCAATTTAGTGATGTTTCTATATTGCCTTTAATATACTGAGCTTATTAACGTAAATAATGCTTTAAAATAAAAATATTTTATATTCACAAGACATTAAGAATTAAGTTAAGCCTAATTAGTAACAAACGGAATTTTTGTGTGTACAGAATTTTGACCTTAACGCCCAGAAAAATGAGTTTATTGACTCCTTCGCTTTATAAAATGTTTGGACATTACATTTCAAAGGAAAATTATTAGGCTAAAACTTCAGTATATATAAATTCTCCTTACTTAACAATATATATTATGTTTTTGCAACTTAAATGCCACTGAAATTGTTACAAGATTTACAGAAATTATTAATGTTAATTAAAGTAACAGAAATACGTTAAGGTTATAACATGGTGCATTATTTTTTACTCTATTCATCCCTCGTGTTTTAAAATAATCATATACATCGTCAGCCAAAGCTAATCATTAAACGTTCGAAATAATTACATTTATTCGCCCGCCAAAGCATCGGGTAATTTTCGCTAATTACAACCTCACCATAAAAGATAGTTTGTTTATGATCGAATTTAATCTTGACTTTCAAAGTCTATACTTGCTAATTTTAATATTTATCCTATCTATTTCCAATATTACCACGCTTCTACTCAAATAGACTGCATGAGCTAATTATAAACGTTTCTATGATGCATAAGATATATCTTTATTTGAAAAGTTTTTATGGTGTACAAAACTTGAAGATGGCTTTCATATGCAGAAACATCTGTTTGCTGAGTTCTTGCACAGATCGTAAAATATAACGTTGATAAATGGAAACATCGGCACATGTAGATATGTAGAT
>NW_013665967.1:320376-332773 GCF_000517525.1 Limulus polyphemus | reverse complement strand
TGTACATTTGCTGTCATGTTAAACTTATATTAAAGTTTTTTTTTTTCATTACCCATTTAAGCCGTCTCCAGCCATTATTAGTCTCAAAGTGGGTTCCTCGTCATCGAATTTGCTTTTCTTATTAATGAACAAGTGGATATCGAAAAAGAAACTATAAATTAGAATGTTGTCCATAATGTTAATACAGAAATCATTCCATGTTTAGAACTATATATTTATTTCATTATTTTGTATAACGTGACACAACTTAACAGTCGCGAACCACATAACATCAGCCCACACGTTTGGACGCATCACTGATGACGCTCCTCATAGATGTCACATCCCTTCCCCTAGTGACATAAATTAGAACTATCCGTCACTAGTGGCACATTTTGAAATTATCCTCTCTCTGGCGCCAATCTTTGGAATTATGATGTCATAGGTCACATGACCTTCCTACCTCAAATGATACCCACATTGGGCGGCAGCTTTTGACCTCCCCTCTCCTTCATGTCCCTAAGTGCCAGCATCGTTTAGATGCGAAGTAGATATCCTAAGTACTTACGTAACGTATAAGTATTTGTATTTTGTATTTATTGTAAAACTATTAAGATTATCTGCTGCTATATCAAATTTTGAACAACTGACCACAGGGAAGTCAGCAGCTCTCTACCACATACTTTCAAGCTAATGGATTAAATATTACTCTTATGACTCAGTCACAGCCTGAAATGCGGGAAGTGTTTTGTGTTACTGTACGTGTTTGAACCCGGCTCGGTAACTTTGAAATCCAGAGCGCTATACCACAGGGCAGCCTACGCCCTAACGTATAATTGTTGGAAGCGCAAATACATGTACTTATGTCAGACTCAGATGTTAGGAAGGCATCCAGTTGCGTACAGATACTACACGACGAATTACAGACAGAGCTACCTAAATAGTTGCTTACACAACAGTTTATGAAAAAACCTTCAGAAATTACAGACGGAAGAAAAGTTTAGTTACCCACATGGTTGTTGTAAAGGATGAGTTTCATTTTTTCGAAGTTCAAAGCGACACAAAGGGTTATATGCGCATAGCCATTCTTAATTTTGAATTGATAGGCTAAACGTAAAGCAGCTAATCAACAGCACCAATGAGCTACTCTTGTCTGACCGAGCAGTAGGATTTGATCATTACTGTTATAACGCACCAAGAACCTCAAAGTGAAGAGCCTTTGTTTGTGAGGCAAGGGGGACGCGAACAATTTACCTTCCGATGTACAGCCCTGGCACACTAATCACTAGATAAATAGGTATGTGTACTATGAACGAAATATTAGCATATTTCTACATATAATCTGTGAAAAGATGACATAGAAATATATAATTACAAGATAATCTTAATAAAAAAAACAGGTCTGTATGTTACTCGAAAAAAAGTAGCTCTTAATTTTAAATTAGATGTAATTAAAGTAGCTGATACATTATCGAAAAAATAAAACAGCGTATTAAAAGGTAGATGTAAAATAGTAGAAGGATTTATTTTTAAAAGCAAGGAAAGCAACTACTTATGTTAGAAATGTAAGAAAAGATGCTACTTATGTTAGTGACGTAAGGAAAGATGTTACTCATGATAGAGATGTAAGAAAAGATGCTACTTATATTAGTGATGTAAAGAAAGATGCTATTTATGTTAGAGATGTAAAGAAAGATTCTACTTATGTTAGTGATGTAAAGAAAAATGCTGTTTATGTTAGAAATGTAAGAAAAGATGCTACTTATGTTAGTGACGTAAGGAAAGATGTTACTGATGATAGAGATGTAAGGAAAGATGCTACTTATGTTAGTGATGTAAAGAAAAATGCTATTTATGTTAGAAATGTAAGAAAAGATGCTACTTATGTTAGTGATGTAAAGAAAAATGCTATTTATGTTAGAAATGTAAGAAAAGATGCTACTTATGTTAGTGATGTAAAGAAAAATGCTATTTATGTTAGTGACGTAAGGAAAGATGTTACTGATGATAGAGATGTAAGGAAAGATGCTACTTATGTTAGTGATGTAAGGAAAGATGCTATTTGTGTTAGTGATGTAAAAAAAGATTCTACTTATGTTAGTGATGTAAAGAAAGATGCTATTTATGTTAGAGATGTAGAGAAAGCTGCTACTTAAGTTAGAGATGTAAGGAAAAGTGCTACTTATGTTAGGGATGTAAGGAAAGATGCTACTTATGTTAGCGCGACGTAAGGAACGATGCTATTTATGTAAGGGATGTAAAGAAAGATTCTACTTATGTTAGGGATGTAAGGAAAGATGCTACTTATGTTAGCGCGACGTAAGGAACGATGCTATTTATGTTAGGGATGTAAAGAAAGATTCTACTTATGTTAGGGATATAAAGGAAGATACTATTTATGTTACAGATGTAAAGAAATCTGCAACTTAAGTTAAAGATGTAAGTAAAGATGCTACTTATGTTATTGATGTAAGGAAAGATGTTACTTATATTAGACATGTAAAGAAAGACGTTACTTAATCTATAGATGTAAAGAAATGTGCTACTTATATTACAAATGTAAAGAAATATGCTACTTACGTTAAAGATATAAGGAAAGATGCCATGTTGGAGACGTAAAAAATGTACTTTTGTTAGAGTTACAAGGAAAGATGCTATTTATGTTATTTATATAAAAAAAGATCCTATGTTGGAAACGTCAAGAACGATGATACTTACATTAGAGATGCAAAGAAAAATGATACTTATGTTATTGATGCAAAGAAAAATGATACTTATGTTATTGGTGAAAAGAAAAATGATATTTATGTTATTGATGAAAAGAAAAATGATACTTTTGTTAGTGATGTAAGGGAAGATGCTACTTATGTTAGAGATGTAAGGGAAGATTCTACTTATGTTAGAGATGTAAGGAAATATGCTATTTATGTTAGGGATGTAAAGAAAGGTGCTACTTACGTTAGGGATGTAAAGAAAGGTGCTACTTACATGACAGAAACTGGTAGCTCTTGTGATCTGAAATATACAACATACGTTTTAAACAACTGGAAGTTATGCAAAGTTATAAATAACAACATTATATTTACAAGGTAATGAGTGAAATATTCAGACACTGATTTACATTTGTTTATTGAGAAAAGATATGTGTTATGAGAAATATTACTACACCGTTTAACACATATTTTATCTATTTTGCCCTATAAGTACTCTCACTTCAGCCAAAAATACCCTTGTATTTTGTGCTTTTTTACTAAGATTATTACAGGTTATAACTTCCTTTGGGTTTTATTTAGCGTCTAAAATATTTCCTATTTTCATAATTAACATTATAAATCGTATAATATATTTTGTTTTATAACTGGTGCTTCATAAATAACATAATTACAGCTTGTAAATTCTTGGTATTTGGTGCTTTGTATTTAACATCCCTACAGCAACGAAAACATTGGCATTTGATGCTTTGTACAAACATAATTACACCTAAAATCGTTGGTATTTTGTTCTTTATAAGAAATACCATTACAAGCTGTAACACACTGTGATTTTATTATTTATGAATATTACAGCGCATAAAATTTGTGCCGTTTTATATTTGATAGTTAACAACACTACAGTCTGGTATGTTGTACTTTATAACTTACTTTAGTATGGTACGTATTCTTTATTTCTTACTTAGGTAAATAGCATCATTACGTTTGGGTATTTTGAGCTTAACAAAGAATATCTCTCAACATATATGACATTAGTTTTTCAATTATTATCGTATGTTAAGTATTGGATTTATAACGGTTTATAATATTCTGCAGCTCATCTCATTGCTATAATTTTATAATTGCTTTTTAACACTCTAAGTGGATCTGTGGCAGGTATAATGTTTTATTATATTTAGAATTCCATGTAGTTGATGAACTGTCTTATTAAGTAGCTTGTGTGTTTGTTTAATATCTTAAGTGTTTCATATAGAAGGTTAAATATTTTGCATATTGTTTTATGTACTTCGTTATTTCATCAAAAAATTCATTGTCTTGATAGAATATTTTATGTCTGTGACTCATTACTATATTTAGAAGGTTACATGGCTTATGTATTGTTTTATGTACTTCGTTATAACATCAGGGAGTTAATTGTCTGGATAGAATATTTTATATATGTGAATCATTATTATGTTCAGAAGATTATGTGGCTTGTATATTGGTTTATGTACTTTGTTATACATCAAAAAGCTCAGTGTTTTGATAGAATATTTTACATTCTACGTTACTATACCTAGATGCTTCTTCAGATGTTACAATGGTGTGATTAAAAGGCGGTAATACTTAACATATAATACTCCTGAACAGAGAAATCAATGTCTCGGGATACTCTAATTACCATTCACAATTGCAGCAGCTAAATAACTGTACTTAAGCTACGGCAAAGAATTAGAATCTTTATAACGAAATAAAGTATGTTACACAACACCTCTACAGAGCTACACTTAAAGCTGTGCAAGGGTCTAAATGTTCTTAATTTCCATTTAACTCAACCACACCAATAATCTTTTAACTTAAGTTTACTTCAAAATACTTGAAATATAATTAAAATTGATTTGTTCTAAATGGTAATTTCGCGTAAAGTTTTACTAAATTCTGTTGTATTAATTGTTAGCTTTATGGGCATTAAATTATACTTAATTATACATAAAATCAGGACTTTAATTTAAATTTCACAAAACAATTCTAACGATTTCTTTTGCTGTGTCGGTTTAAAAATAGGTTATTAATAAATACTTTCACAATGCAATGAACGAGGCATACTAAGTCACGTTCTACGCAAAGATACACATGTAATTCATATAGAAGTTATAAGTGTCTGTTGTTCCTTGAAGGCAAAATATACAGTTGAAAATTATGCACACTACACTTTTATTGCATGTAAGATTACTGACTCTTAAGTATCGTTACGGTCCACACTGCTAAAGGCAAAAACGCATTATAACCATTTCAGGGTAGGTAGGGAGAGAGAAGATAAAAATACTCACAAGTCCATGTAATAATGCATTTGTTCCAAGTTAATATGCACAATATTTCAAATCTGTGTTTAGTTAATTGCTTTGTGAAACTGAAAGAATCCAGTTTAACCAGAAGTACTTGATAAAAACCATCACATTAGAGTCATAAACATAGTATAACAATTTATAATAGTCACGTCATAACCGAAAACAATTTGTTCTTACATAACTTGACTCATGTTCTATAAATAGCATGGTTTGTGTCAACGTTGACAGGTGTTTTTCTGGACCTGCAAAGCGGCTCATAGAACTGCTCTGTTTTTTTTTTTTCTTTTCAAGTACGAACTTTCAGCTCATGGCTACGTCATATCTTGGCCGATTTGTTGAGATCTAATTACAGTCTTGGACTCAGGAGGTCAAACGCTTTGATTGGTGTATTTGACCATGCCTAAGGTCTCATAGATTAATCTACTCTAATCCTGCCTAAAAGAATTTCAATTTGAGGGTGGACAGGTAGAGATCCTAATGAGTAATAGAATTGAATCGTTTATAGGCGCGCCTCACGCTTGGTATTGCTGGCGCACAAAAATATAGCTAATAAAAAGGTCTCACATATTAATTTACTCTAATCCTGTCTAAAATAATTTAAAGTGCCGCGGCTATTGATGATTCGCCCTTGTATTTTTTTTATGGCTTATATAAACGTCAATGTATGTACTTGTCATTTTGCAATTTAATATTGCTTAGTCTGACGAAGATTACCATTATTGAAGACACATGCTGATATAATTAAACTCTGAATCAATAAAATGACAGTTTTTGCAAAATAAAAGCAAATGAACTAAAATTGATAAGTACTGTAGACATGGATACAAAATAGGGATTTGTAGCTCGAGAAAATAATGTAGACACTATTTCCAGCCTAGAGTGTTTACCTTTTTTTAGAGCCCCTAGTTATAGACTTGAAAATATAATCTTTGCACTTTGGTCCAACTTATTTCTGCACTTTTTGACGATCCGTATTTCCTTTTTTAAATTAAGATTTTTTAATTATCTTGTAAATATATTTTGGTATTAAATATTGGGGAAGTTGAATAAAAGTTTCAAATTTCATTACACGATTCAATACTGATGAATGTCAGTACTTGGAAAGACAAAAACATTAATATTTTAAAATACAAAATTAGTTGTAATAAATATCAATGTTCGATGAGCAAAAGTTTGTTATTTTGTATCTTAAATTTGGGGCTGAATGACATCTGAATTTTGACATTAAAGAGTTAGTTAATAGTGTTATGAACTTGTATGATACATTTTGGGCAGATAAAAGTGTGTACCAAAGTATATTATCTTAGAAGATAAATGTATGATTACTAAATGTCAGTACTTTGAATATGAAGAATAGATGCTAAGAAATTATTTTGTAATATAAATTTGGAACTGATAGACACAGGACTTGGAAAAAGAATCGATTTTGAGAAAAATGTATTGTTACGATAACTTGGGACTGAGAAATGTCAGTATTCGCTAAGCAAAAGTTTATTATTTAGTAGGATAAATTTAGAGCTGATATTTGTCAGTATTTGGAAGGAAAGGATGGTCAAATATAAGTTTATTACTTTGTAAGATAAATTTGAGACACACAAACATCAGCATCGAGAGTGATAGAGCAAAAATGTATTGACCTGTAAGGTAATATTAGGACTTTTAAATATCAGTATTTGGAAATTCAAGAACAACTACAGAAAACTTTAATAATCTACAAGGTACAGTTAAGGGGGGATATATTTCAGTATTAAATTTAAAATGTTTATTACTTTGTAATATACATTTGATACTGGTAGATATAAGTATTGTCTGTTTGTTTAGAATTAAGCACAAAGCTACACAATGGGCTAACTATGCTCTGCCCGCCACGGGTATCGAAACCCGGTTTATAGCGTTGTAAGTCCGCAAAAATACCGCTGTGCCACTGTGGGGGGGGGGCAGATTCAAGTATTTGAAAAGGGGATAGCAATTCAACAAAACTATATATATATATATATATATCTATAAGACAGATTTGGAACCCATAATCTTCAGTATTTATTAACCAAACATTTATTGGTTTAAACGATAAATGTGGGTAATGGTAAAATTACAGTATTCCAAAAACATTAGCTTATTCTTATGAAAGATACATTTTGGATTAATAAAAAATATAAGTTTATATTATCTGAAAGGTAACTTTGAAGTCGATGAAATCAGTATTAGGTTAATAAAAATAAAGATTAGTTGGGAATGATAAATTTTAGTATTTGGAAAAAAAAAGGTCGGTCAAACAAAGGTTTAGCGTTATAAATACATTAATAAGAGTATGACAAATTTCAGTATTTGCTGAACATATCGTTATTTTATAATAACATTTTGGAACTAATATCAGTAACTAAAAATGCAAAAACGACTAATCAAAAGTTTATTAATCTGTAAGATAAATTTCAGATGTTCTATTGATGAACAAAATTTCTGCATATTATAAAATAAATCTGAGAGAGACGTTTGCCATTATTTGGAAAGGTATGAGGAGCTGAAAAAATAAATTTAGAACTAATTACTCCCAGAATTCAAAAATGGAAAAGAAGTTTTCTAAAGATTATTATTTTAGAAATAAATGATAAACTATACGGATAATAATGTATCAAACTTCATATTTGAAAAAACTTAATACTTTTAATAATATATTAAGTTGATAAAATACTGAGATAGGGATTAATTTACTGAAGTATATTCTTTTTAAAGAAAAATATTGAAATAGTATTGTTAATCTATAAAGAAAACAATAAAATGAAAAATGCAGCCTTACCAATTTTTTTAGAAATATTTATTTGAAGCTAATAATTTGTTTGTTTTGTAATTAAGCACAAAGCTACACAATGGGCTATCTGTGCTCTGCCCACCACGGATTCTAGCGTTGTAAGTGGATTTAGTCATTGTATTCAACATGTGGACTTCTATGGACTTCTGCGTTTTTAATGATTTCAAAACGACATTTAAGCTCCATGCTGAGTTCTTTATCATCTGAAGGACTCAGCATGGAGCTCTAAACATCTTCTCGAAATCAAGAGAAATAGAAAGAGAAGTCAATAGAAAACTCAGTCAAAATAATACATTTTTAGAAGAAGCAAGTTCCAGTCCACAAAGCGTATTTGGAAAGCGAGATGCAGGTCTAACAAATAGTTAAATGTGAAAGACAAATGACAAACTGATAAGTATCAATATCTGAAAAGGAAAATGCTAGGCTATCGAACGTAAGTGTTAAAAAATAGAGAAAATTTCCTCCAAAATTTGTAATTTAGAAAAACATGTTGACGTATTTGGAACAGTATTTGTCAGTGTCTGGACAGGATAAATTTAACAAACATTAATGTGTAGAATGAAAAAAATGACGTCTCCCAAAGTTTGTTACTTTGAAACACATATGATGAAGTAATAAGTATCAATATTTGAAAGATGATTGGAGGTTTAACAATATTCAGTTTTTAGAAGGAAAATACCGGAATTCGAAATATTTCTAACTTATAGTTATTTAGGTTTTTTTCATTACATGATTGAGTTTTTCATGTCTGTTAAATGACCTACTGTACTGTAGAAGTTCAGTAAAATTTGGACCTTCTATATTGCTGAGGCTCGGTAAACAACCAGTACTACTGCTTCCAAAGAATTTCTAAGCATGCGTTCATTGCTTTTATGCACAATTTATTGGTGCTATATCACTTTTTTTTTGTAAGCGAAAGATATGTAAAGCGTTGAATTAGCTTTGGAATAGACTGTTTTGGAAGAACATCTCTCTTCATAAAAAACTCTCGGCGTTTTATAATATACATATTTCTCTCTACCACCAAATGCTGGTGAGGAAAATATGACGGAAAAACTTCCAAACGGCACGTTTTTTTTAGGAATACTTAGAAGCTAAATGAAAACTACAATGTATTGATGAAAAACAAAAAGACTGAAAAACGCTATTTTTAACATGTTTGTTCCAATTTTTTTTATGTCTCGTCAGGTATGTTAGAGGCAATTTTTAACACTTCAAGTAATAAATGATTTCTCACCTCTCTAACTTTGCGATGAACCAGAACTTTGTGCCACTGGTTATCATCAAAACGCACCCTAGCGGGGCGAACAGTTCTCTCAACAGACCCGGATCCCAGTCTGATGACCAACACTACACCTCCATCCCGTAGCAACAAACCCATGAAATCTTCTCCGTCGTTAGTGTAGAACATTAGGCCATTGGGCTGGCGAGTCTTGAAGAAGATAGACACTTCGTCGCTTGAGCTGATGATTGATTGCCCTCCTCCTGACCTCAAGTCATAAGTAAGGAATTCTGAGCCCCGAAAAGTAGCCTCAGATGGAGACTTATCTAAAAAATAAAAAATTAAATCTTATCACAGGTCAAGTATATGGCTATAAAACCAGAATATCAATGAACCAGATTATTTAGTGTAAAAAATGTAAAAGTACATCCTCCATCTACTATAGGTGTGTATATATATTCCATTGTAAAAACGAAGAAGTATATCAGTCTTAAATCCATCTTGTATAAGTCTGTAGTTATATTGTAAAGCCTCCTAATGTTAATCAAATATAAGAGTGTTATCTCTGGCTAGTATGTGCATATAGTCGTTTATGTTTCTCCTAGTGTTTTATAAAATATTTACTTTCTCATGTACTGATATCTTTGTATCATCTAGTATAGGTACTTAGCCTTGCATTTTTAGTACCAGCAATTGTGTGAATGCAATAACATATTGATGTTCAAACACCATATAATGCGAGCATGTAATCACTAGACACTGGGCAACTTTAATAAGGTCTTAAAATATTATTGGCAAACACTGCAGAAGTAGTTTAATTATAATTCGTAAAGTATTAACACACTGAGCTGTTAACACGGAACTGCTCCACAAAGGCCCTTGGCATGTAACACTTTCTAGCTTATGAGAGTATCTACAGTATCATAATTGCTGAGTTAATGTTTAGGTCCACCTTAACAGCGAGTACGTCCTCCCCAGAATGGTCAGTAAAGCTGAACACACCGCTGTATATTTTAGAGGGAATTCTATTTTGTAAAGTCAGTCCATTCCCTCAGCAAGGTGTTTTCCACATGACCCAGTTTGTCTGTTGAGTGAGATGGACGTAAAACCCCTTGTTGAAGCTTGTTCCGTGTGTGTTATATTGGGCAAAAATAATGCTTATTAGTCTTTTCACGCAATAGTTTTCAGTTCAAAATAGGCGGTGACAATATTTACAGAGAGATGACGTTGATTAAATCATCTCTACTGGCACAAAAGAAAGGCTTGACCATGACTGCTATGTTCTCGTTCTTATAATTCACAGTATTTACAGCAATATTCCCAATGACGTACTAATGTCTCCCATATCAACAGAGAGGGTCACTCCCGAACCTACTTTGCTCAGTTACTGTACGGTTGGGATTATGGCTACCAAATTCTCAACACCCATAATGAAAGCCGTCATGGAAATCAAGACAGAACATGGGTCATGTATATTGGGTCAGTTGGAAATACCTTTCCGAGGAAAATGGGATAATATGAAATGCCAGAGTGTCGTTGTATGTTCACAACCTGGCGTGTTATGATTTTCGTTTATGGGGGGGGGGGATAAGTATCGACTTTTTAACATTTCCTAAAGACAGATATTATGAAGATATGTTTGCATCTTGTATTGTTTCATCTATAATTTGTTTAAAATACCTGTTCCTTTTATTTCATATAACAACAATATTAATGAAACAAATATTATTCATCAAGCTGGTACAAGCCTTACTTTCCTTGTTACTATTGTACACAAGTAAATTACCTTCAAAGTCATTCAGTGCTTATTCGTGGAATAGTTTTATAGTACATTTATCTATTTTAAATAACTGAGGAAAACATTGTGTGGATTAATTAAGAAAAGAAAATTATACAAGTCTACTTTTTGGGAGTGTATCTACATGGCAGAATGTTCAAAACATCATGTTAAATATTTCCCACTTAATTGACAGATTGTTTGTTTGTAATTAAGCACAAAGCTACACAATGAGCTATCTGTACTCTGCCCACCACAGGGTGTACTATAATTTTTCAAGTAACTTTATGCTGTCTATTTTTCTTTAGATTTTATCAATTGCAAAATCACGATATATTTATCAATTGCCGGATGACTAAATAAAGAACTCGCATATATAATTTGAGAGATGCTTGGTTTGGTTTTGTTAAAATTCGTGCAAAGCTACTCGAGAGTTATCTGCGCAGCCGTCTCTAAGTTAGAAATGATGAACTAGAAGGAAGACAACTAACTTACTCAACACCACCCACTGCCAATACTAGGCTACTCTTTAATAACGAAAAGTGGGATTGACCGTCACAATATAATGCTCCCACGTCTGAAGGGGCGAGCATATTCGGTGACAGGATTGCAAGTACTTTAACATCCATGCCATGCCAAACTCTCTGAAAGATATATAAAAGCGGAAACTACGGAGGTGAGTAATTTATAACGTGGGGATATTTGTAAGAATTAGTGTATGGGAGTTACACTTCTGAACAATAACATTAAAGTTTATTTGAAGTTAAGCACAAAGCTACACAATGGGCTATCTGTGCTCTGGCCACTCGGGTATCGAAACCCGGTTTTTAGTGTTATAAGTCCGCCGACATACCACTGTGCCACAACATTAAAAAATCACATGTTTAAGATATGGAGCAATATGCTTGAAAATGATCAAATGAAAATTGTATCACGCATGTTAAACAAAAATATTACTGCTTGGTTTATAATGAATGGTAATAATTGTAGCTAAACAGCGTCTACGTTTAATAACATGACGAATTTAATAAAAAAAACACTTTGTAAGATAAACTTTCACATTATTATGTTATCACTTCATTTGGTTGTTTTAATCTTAATTTATTCCTGTCTTTATCTAAATATTACTGAACTATTATTTTTTTCAGCAGCCCACGCTATTATTGATATCGTAGTAAGAACAAAATAATATTGATTGATGTGAGATGATTATTTTACGTCTAATTTTGGTTGTTTATAAGATATCGTGTATTACGTAAATTTATTATGCTGACATTTTCTTGCATATTCTGTCTTATCTAAATTTTACCTTATAAATGAAATACAAAAACAGTTGGTTTAGATTATAATTAACACAAAAGTTTAGTTTATTGTTATCATTTGAAATCCTTTATCTGAACAATCTGAAGAACAGTTTTTTTTATAGCTGGAATCAAGTGTAGTGAATTGGCCTACAATCTATGTGATAAAATATTTCACATATTTTGTTTTATTAGATATGAACAAGCAATAGCAAAAAAGTTTTGCCAAAAAATAATTTATTTACTTTCTCTAAAATCAAGTTACCGTATTTTT
>NW_013665967.1:304090-319678 GCF_000517525.1 Limulus polyphemus | reverse complement strand
CGGTGTATAGGACGCAAGCAGATTTTGACATCAAATTTTGGGGTAAAAAAAGTGCGTCTTATACACCAAAAAATACGGCAGTAGTCAAATATTATCAATATATATACAGAGGGTTGAGAACGTTATATTAAAACGATCTTGACTATGCAAGTGAGCAAGTCATGTGACAGTCACAGCAGCTATTAAATCACGATAAACTGGAATGTATGAGAACTACATTTTTACATTGGTTACGTATGTAATGAGAAACCACCGAAAATTAATCACTTTTGGGACGGGTATGTAGCAGTCCTTTTAGACGCAAAATATTCATACACTCAGATCATAAGAATATGTTCATATCGGGGATTTAGAATGAATTTTCAAAATGGGAATATATCTTGGAAAACCAAGGATCTTGGATCAATGTGGGACACTAGGATCATCCAGAAAGACACCTGCAACAAGTCGTACCCCAGCTGTGGTATGTAAAGTATGGCGTCTTGTAACAGGTGAGAACCCACGAACACAAAGGTCAGTGTCAAAAGCCGCCCAAGCGCCACATGCAACAGTACATAGCATAATCAAGAAGGATCTCTGTTTGGAAAAGCAATACCAACCACGTTTACTCAAGGTGGATTAAGGAAGGCCATCATGGAGGAGGGATGTGCTTTGAATATGAGAGTCTAACGATGGAGTCTTTTTGCGATGGAAACTACTATGCAGAACTGTGCATTCCAATCTATCGATCATATATATTATCGCCGGGGGACCACTATCTGTATATGTTTCTGCTTTTTTACTTCTTCAGTTTTTGACCGATCTCAACCAGATTTGGCATACACCCTTAGGACTCACGGGAAGTGACAATGAGAGGTCGGCATTTCCCACCATATCACAGAAGTATCAATTTAATTACACTTAGCATACCACTTATTATTGTTTAAATATTTTGTGCTTTACCATAGATATCAGTAATTGTTTTAAAATACTGTGAACGTTTTCAATAATTTTTGCATGTGGTATAAAATATTCTTTGAATATCTGAAAAATCTGGAGAAAAATCAACATTAAAATATGTAGGATTATATCTTGTTGGCCTGTTTAAAATTATTGTTACTTAGGTTGACACATATCAAGTGTTTATTGTACTGAACTTACGTGTTGTCAGAAGTTGTGTATTTAGTATACTTATTGTTTTATATTACCTCATATATTCTGTAAATATTTCAAAAGACTGCTTTTAAGGTTTGGTGCAACTATATAGTTATCATTTTATTATTACATTGTCTTTTAATTACGTGTTATTTAGAGAGCACATTATGAGATATATTAAAAATTGTGAAAAGACTATTTTCATCTGCAACTATTTTTATTGTTTACCACACTTAAAACGTTTTAAGCTATACAGTAAATTACAGAACTGTTTATATGAAGTAATTTTTGTGTGATAGCAGACACATTAGTAGTGTAAACGTTTACACAAATCTTTGTAATAATGCAAAACAATTGTGAAAACCTACTAGACCTGTGTAGCTTTACATGCTAGTATGGTACATACTAACACATACATAGCAATTGTGTAACCCTAACAAATCCTTTGTAACTGTACACATTAGTATGATACACACTAACACATGTACAGCAATTGTGCAAACCTAACAAGTCTCGTGTAACTGTACACATTAGTATGATACATACTAACACATATACAGCAATTTTGTAAACCTAACAAGACCTGTCTAGCTTCGCACACTAATATGGTACATACTAATACATAAGAATATAGCTATGTTGATATGACAGTCCTCTATAGCCTGTTATGTTTTCACATATTAGCTGTTCGAATGCATTTACTTCAAAACAATTACATGTCTTTAGAGTGTTTAGACAAGTTACGCTACACGCTCACTATTAAAGGTGTTACTAAAAGTAGTAACTGTCACTAGATTTTTGGTGTAACACGTTAGACAATTCACTCAAAATAAAATAAAGAGGTCGACATTTTAAAAAAAAATTAATTATAGCGTTTAAAGATGTATCTTACTGATTCAACATTACTAGTACCATCTCAGCCTAGCTATAGACGCTATAGTTTCCAGCATTCAACCATATTAATTTATTAAACTGAGGATAACTATTTAAGACCTTTTCTCAACCATATTGGCACACCTGAGACTAAATATCGATGTGAAAATCTGTGTAATATAGAGATGAGTTCAGATTTGGGGTTTTCAGGCCCGAGTTAGTCCGAGAAAAAAAACTCCTGCAGATCTAAGTCCATAAAGAAATACTTTTAGGTAAAAAAAACTTTTGTAAAAAATATAATAATAATAAGACAATGACGCTTGAACGTTTGTTTGTTTCAGGATTTTTGGTGCATAGCTACCCACAGCTGTCCCATAGTTCTTGAGCTACTCTTACGCGACCAAGTAGTGTGATTTTTATCATATTCCGCAAGGCACACCCATTGCGCTTTTATGTCAGTGTAACCGCTAACTATGAATCCTCAAATTATCCACTGAGCTACACCTTGCCTAATTAAGGACCAATCTAATTCAGAGGATTCGTTCCTATCCAATTTATCTTCACTTTCCAGTATTTAGAAAAATAAACCTAGCAGCAAATTCATTGGATTAGAGATGACTTTGTCGTTTCAACAACGCTATGGAGTTATTTCTGGCAGTAAGTCCCCTGAGCACTCGTTTTCTTATAGATGATTACTGAAGTCAAAACAGATATAATGGTTATTGTCTACAAAATGTTGTATTTCTAGTTAGGTAAATGAGTTAATAATTTTGTATTTTGTCTATTGATAATTGTACTCTCATATAGCACTTTTTTGATGGATTTATCTTAAACGTTTTGCACTTTGGATATAATACATACAATTACTTGAACCAAACCACAAGCATAAACGTACAAATGTGAATCAGTAATGAAATGTACAAATTGATTTTTTGTGTGTGTAATATGAGAATTGACCAACTACCGCTTGAGCATGTAGAGTACCAGGACTTTCTTAAACAGAACAAGACCAGTCATTAGTGAAAATATTTTAAGATTGACTACAAAATACTTTAATAAAAAGCAATATAACAATACAGTGTTCACTCTCGACTTTACTTTAATTAATAAGTAGACCAGATTTCAGATTCAGGAATGGTAATTTACGCTATATTTTTCCTCTCGAGCGGCGTTTTAATAAGGTTGAAACGGTTCCTTGTTTTCAGCAAACAGAATTAGCTACTGCTATGCGCCAGGTCTCCAGGCTCTCACTCTCAGAGAGCTCGTTACTGTACAGTGGAAAATCGATCTCCTCAGAAACTTCGGTCATGGTGCTTAGGAGTTCTTGGACTAAAATTGGTCGGATGCTGTGCATAGTCATGCAAGCTATTACAACAACATCGGCAATAATAACATAAATATACTGTATATTTCCTCGGAAAACGGATTTACCAACACATAACTTCAAACTGTTTGGATCACATATTATATATATGCATAAATGCGGTACTTTCAAATTTTATGGAACGTTAACACGTATACTTTCGTTCATATGTCCTACAGTCACAACTTTGTCTTACATAAAAATTTACTACTTAATCCTATTTGTAGATCCACAGCTAAATCCTACATACATAGTTACAACACAAACTTTCATAAAAAAAATGTTACACACGTCAATAACTGTATTCTTCATGTTCAGTTATAACTATACTTACCTCAACATTTACAAACATTGTATTTGCATATTTACAGCTAAACTTAACTAAAAACATTAAGTACAATACTTCAAAACGAAATCGTCCTTTCTAGAAATGATCAATATAGCTAAAGTTAGACAGAAGTTTAGGAGCAACATTTACTTAAGGAATAAAGTTATCGAGTCGACTGCATTACTGAAATATTGCCACTTACAAAATACCCTTGAATTAAGAATGGTCAGAGTTAAGCTAGAGTATGGCTGAATAAACTTGTTTGATATAATTACATTTGGCAAAAACTCTCGATAACGAGTATGTCCTAACCTCTAGGTCTTGGTATTATCTGCTCTTACGGACATGTTTCTGATGAGTCAGCAGAAGACATTATGTAGGATCGTGTCCCATACCAATACAATCCCTAATTTAACGAGAGATAAATGGCCTTCAATATACGTACCATAACGTTTTGCTAGCCAGTCCTTAACTCCCGTTCATCAAGGTAGCTCACCACAATTCTAGCAATATGACACTGGAAATATTACCATGCTTCATTACATAATCTGGTCCAATTTCACGCGCAAATATCGTACAATTGAGCCCTTGTCATGCCAATATGTCAGAGAGCAGTAAATCTGCCCTATAGAAACTCAATACTTCAATTATTCCATTCATACAGATAACTTCTCCCATCATAACCGAACCATCATCGACACTCTCATATTCAACGATGTTGTACTGAGCACATCATTCATCTGTGGATCTCAAGACACAAAACTATCATTCAGTGGTAGAGATATGGAATCTTGACTTATTTATGAATAGTACAGGAAAGCACCCATTGGCTTGCTACTGATTGTGCACGAACAGAGTTTAAACGAGTTATTTGACGCTATGCGCTCATCTGCTAGACTAATACAAGCTCTCTTGACTTCAAGCCGGAGTCATGAAGTCTGAATCTAATCATTTTGCCACTGATAACTACTTCAGATGTTGAGATCATGGACAGAGGACTATCGATTTCTAACGGTCATATTGTGTAGATATCGGTCTTTAAATGGCGTAGTTGACCTTCCACGCCTCATCCTGTAGCGTACAGACCAGTTGTCTGATTGAATGTTCACAACTTTTCCACTGGAAACATTAACATGAGCTACCACTTGTATCTGTGTTTGTCTAGTTTCCAATATCAGACCGTTTCTTCTTCCACCATCATGAACACCGAGTGCGGCCTTGTGCTTAGCGTGCCGGACTGTGGATATGCAGTTCTGTGGTTCGCACCCCGTTACCGCCAAAAAAGATAAAATCGACAACCGCATATTGGGGCCGTGGGTGCATTTTAAGAGTGGCAGTGAAATCTCACTATTCGATTAAAGCTCACAAGCTGACCGTAGGTGGTGTTGGCTACTGCCCTTCCTCTAGTCTGACACTTTAACGCCAAATTATGCAAACAAACAAACTATTGTTTTAGATAAATGTTATATTTTAAGAGGATATGAATAATTTTTGTTTACACTTCACCTTGGGGACATGATACCCACATAAGACATTTTTCGACCATAAAACCCAAATATTAAGTATTTCATCAAAGCAATGTTAGAAAACATCTTGTACTCAGACCATCTGTTCTTCCGTGAAAACCTCCACCATCATGAACATGTGAATATCAGACCATCTATTCTTCCGTGAAATTCTCCACCATCATGAACATATCAATATCAGACCATCTGTTCTTCCTTGAAAATCTCCACCGTAATGAACATGTCAATGTTAGACCATCTGTTCTTCCGTGAAATTCTCCACCATCATAAACATGTAACTTTTTTACATACTTTTACAGAAAAAATAACCAAAATGGAACCAGTCTTTAAAAAAAGCAAATCAGAAAATGATGGTAAGTAACGCAATTATTGAGTATTTTATGTTACACAAACATTGACTATGTGCACATTTCCACATAAATCCTATACAAACATGCAAAACATCCTATAACAGATCAAACACACGTATGTATATATATATATATCTTAAGAGTGAGAACAAGGATATATATATATATTAGTATAATTTGGAGACAGAGATAAGTATCTTAGTGTCTCAAGACAAATGTTTATACAAGAAAACACGGTATTTGAATTCTTGCACAACTAATTAACCACTAACAAGGAGGATTTTGAGTGACTATTTAAGCACCAAAGTGGATATACGATATTACACTGATGAAAAACCTTGTTTCATATTTTGTATTTTACATGGAGACTCTGTTCGTTAAGAACTAAATATTAATTATAAAACTTCAGTTTTATCAAAATGCACTTCAGCAACAGTGCTCGTCGAATTTGAAGATATTTCCTTGATAAATTACTCAGGTTATTGATTTCAACAAGAAGAGTATAAAGAGATAGCTCAACAAACTGCTGAAATTAATGAGGCCCATATAAAGCAATAAAACCTGACAGTAGAGTTACAATCGATAAGTCGATAACACACAAGACGGGTTTCAGCCAGCAGAAAGAAATCCCCCAAACCTTGATAATTAGTATTCTGGAACTATACCTAGTTGAGTCTTTTTAAACCTACTATCTTCCCGAACCTTATAACTTTCTAATGTTACCTGACTCACAAAATTAATGTCTTGTCAACGATCCGATTCTTCGCCGTTCCTTTAAGAAATTATATGGAATATCAGGACGTCAAAACTTGTAATTAGTCTTTCTTGAAACGTAAACGGTTGGTTAGTATAATCTTTCTTGTGGTTGGCGAAGTACAGTGTAAGCCAAAATATGGCATGTCTCCTGTGCTCAGTATGTTTGTTATGTATTTCACTTTCACTAGGTTTGATGTGTTACTTGTTCATAGTATTCTTAAGCTTAATGTGGTGGTAGAAGTCCTGTACTATTTCACGTGATAGGCAAGAGCACTGTACTCTTTGTGGTGAAACAGGTACTGTTGCACTGTTAGTGGTACTATATATATTGTACTCTTATCGTGTGAAGGTATAGATCATGCAAAGTTTCCTGTGAAATAAGAAGTAATATACCCTTTTAGCAAACATAATTACTGTGATGTTTAATGATGATGACAAAACCTTGTCGAAACGTTGTACATTTGCTGTTATGTTAAACTCATATTAAAGTTTTTCTTCATTACCCGTACAAGCCGTCTCCAGCCAATTTATTCTCAAAGTGGGTTCCTCGTCATCGAATTGGAATACTGTAATGTTTGTTATGGTGTACGAAGTAATGCACTTTGCTTCTTGTAGCAGGCAGAAGCACTTTACTCCTTGTGATGACACATCTACTGTTGCACTCTTTTATATGTAAGTGTAAGTATTGCACCGTTTCTAGTGGTAGAAGTATTGTACTCCTTGTAGCAACAGAAGTACCACACTTTTTGTGATAGCACTTGTACCGTACTCTTTCATATGGAGATACATTGGAATGTGTATTATGGTGGAATAAGTATTAAAGTACTTGTCGTAGGCATATGTACTGCGCTTCTTGTGATCGCAAATTATCCATAGTCTTTTTATTTGGTGGAGGTTAAACCATTTTTATTGGTCAATACTGAATTCTCTATTTTCGTTGTATTATTAATACTGTGGTTTTTGTTACGGTAAAATTACTAACACTAAGTCGACCAATTCGTATCTTAATATCCAAACGCTAGTCGATATGTTCATGAACAACCACAATAGGTAAAAATTTAATTCGTCATGTCCTGATTTTTCGACCAACTGCCTACCAGTCCGGTAATATTGGGCTAGATAAAGACTGGTTTCACAAGGTCATTTCCCTTTATTCTTAAAACAACCCACCAATCTATGTATTACCAGTCTAGTTAATTATCAATTTCATGTCAGATTAGATAGACCAACTTGTAATGTTGTGGACTCCTGTCAAACATATCAATCCCTGTACTGTCAGGTTAAATATAGAGTGCTTTTATACAGCAAAGTCCTTGTATATTTACAAACTAGTTACCAGTCCGTATGTTCTCAGGCTAAACAAAGACTGGCTTTATAGAGTAATTTCCTGGTATCGTTACCAATTATGTACTAGTTCATGTACTGTCAGGCTAAACAAAGTTTGATATCCTGGTATCCAAAGAATATTAATCAGCGCGCATTCTATCAGACTAGATAAGGATTGAAATTAAAATGTTATTCGCACTCTTTACTTAGGGAGACTTAGGATTAATAAAACTCTGGGACATTTCTCCACGTAAAGTCTAATTCATTTATTGTTCACAAGCTTTCGGGTCCGCTACTGGAGCCTTCGTCGCATAACATCTTACCCGACAAAGGCTCATAGTCTTATTCAATGTTAAAGACTGGAATTATTTAGTTAAATTCTAAGATCCTATCAAGCTACAGATAAGTCCTTATGTTAACAAACTAGAATGAGGTTGAATTTATTGAATTTATATATTCTGATAAGTAAATTAATAGCAAACAGAAGAAATTCAGGAACATCAGACATGTGAAATCTGGTTTTACCATATACTATTGAACACAATTTTCCAGAAAAATATTATTAAAAAATTCTACAGGATAATCATGGAAACTTCAAAGTTTGAAATAATCTTCAAGGTTTCGAATAATTTGCAAATCCTAAAAAAATATGAGATAATAGACTGTTTCCATGTACTTTGACATAGAGGTATACAGTTTAGAGATAAGTTTTAAATTTGCAAAGAAAAAAGTCAGTTTGGGGCTACAGCCTTCCTGCCAACTTTTGTAAAGGCAGAAGGTTTATCTTCGAGCTAATTTCAGTAGTAAAGTATGAAGCTGTCTACCTGCTTCAGCTTCTAATCTCTCGAGACTTCCTGAAGAAAATGACGAGAGACTTGCGCGCCTGATCTTGGTAGTCTAACGTGAGTTTTCATTACTGCCTGCCTGAGGGTAAGTAAGGCGAGAACGTAACTTAAAACTATTCTTCATACTTGTGATTTACTGAAGTTCCGTTCGTTCTGTCTCCTTGTCTTTTTCAAAGTATTGCAGGGGTGTAAAGCATCTAAGAATACCTATCCACCTATCTATTCCCTTCTCAGTTTTACGTCATATCCTTGACAGGAACTAAGAGATCCAGAAGATGAGAAGCCAGAGATTAAAACTTTTTAACTTCTCAAAGTTTTATGGGAGACGTAGCAGTACTCGCAGAGTAACTGTTGAAGCTTCTGAGTTTTATAGAAAGCACTACAGCTAAGAGTAATAAATGAAGCTTCCGCCTCAATAGATGACAGTAGAATAGTGCTTTCGAAGTAAGTGTTGAAATTTCCAGCTTTTATAGAAAAAACTACACTTCGTAGTAATCATTGAAGCTTTCACGTTTTATAGATGTTACTAGAATAATGTTTTCAAAGTAACCATTGAAGACTTCACGTTTTATAGATGTTACTAGAATAATGTTTTCAAAGTAACCATTGAAGACTTCACGTTTTATAGATGTTACTAGATAGAATAAGGTTTTCAAAGTAACCATTGAAGATTTCAAGTTTTAGTGACGATACTAAAATAGCACTTTTAGAAGCTTTTGAAACTTCAAAATGTTATAGAAGATATTGAAACAACACTTTCAAAGTAACTATTGAAACGTTCGACTTTTATAGATGATAATATGATATTGCTTTCTTAATAATTATTGAATATTAATTTTTTATATAAAATACTAGAACTCGGCGTAATTATTTAAGCTTCTGAATGTTAGAGATGGTACGAGAACTACAGTTTAAGAATAACTACGAATATTCCAAGATTTAGGGCATGCAATAAAAAAAACTTTCATAGAAACCAGATTAAGTTTTTTTAGTATAGATAAACCACATACAAAAGATTATTAACGAAAAATACGTTTTATAATTGGTGGAAGTAAAATACAAAGCAAAATTATTTGAGGTTGACTGCAAACAAAGTCAAGGCAAGAAGGATGGGATACGAAATAATGTAAATATATAATCAATTAGAAAATAATAAAGGTGTGATACAAAATAAATCTAATGGATGTGTAATATATAACAAAGGCAGCGAAATGAAAAAAAAATACAACATATCTAATGGAATACACAAAGATAACGAACGTGGAAAACATGAAATGTAATGGAAGTTGAATACATAACAAATATAATGAGCATTGAAGAAATACAAAACTAAATAGCTTTGCCAAAGATAGAGACGTGGATAAAACCAGGTAATATTGAAGTGGAGTTCATAACAAAAATTATGAGCACAAAAAATCTCAAGTTCTAACGTAGTATAAGTGGAATACAAAAACGAAAAAGACAGTGAACTTGGAAGATATACCAAATCTAGTGAAAGTGGAATACATAATAGAGACATGGAGCGTTGAAGACACACCATATCTAGTGGAAGTGGAATACATAATAAAGGTATGGAGCGTTGAAGACCCACCATATCTAGTGGAAGTGGAATACATAATAGAGACATGGAGCGTTGAAGACCCACCATATCTAGTGGAAGTGGAATACATAATAAAGGTATGGAGCGTTGACGACCCACCATATCTAGTGGAAGTGGAATACATAATAAAGGTATGGAGCGTTGAAGACCCACCATATCTAGTGGAAGTGGAATACATAATAGAGACATGGAGCGTTGAAGACACACCGTATGTGAGGATTACATAACAAAGATAATGAACGTGGAAAGTTCAATTCAAATTTAGTGAAATTGGAATACAGAACAGAGGTGATGAACGTTGAAGGCGCATCAAGCCTAGCGAAGTGGAATACCTCAAACAATAAATATATAAACGTGAAATACACTGAATCTAGTGAAGGTAGAATGCATAATTATAATATAGGTGGAATACATAACAAAACTCGAGGAGATTCAATATATTAATACAATAAAAGTGGAATATATAACAAAGCTAATGGAAGTTTAAGCATAGATAATTATAATAAAGGTGAAATATATTACAAAACTATTGGAGATTTAATAGAATAGTATAATAAAGGCAGAATATATAACAATGCTAGTGGAGGTTTAATAGATTAATGTAATAAAAGTGGAATATACAAGAAAGTTAGTGTAAGTTTAATACTTTAATATAATAAAAGTGGAATATATAACAAACTTAGTGTAGCTTTAATACAACAAAAGTGGAATATGTAACAAAGTTAATGTAAGTTTAATACTTTAACATAATAATATATATCAAAGTCAGTGTAAGGTTAATACTTTAATATAATAATATATAACAAAGTTAGTGTAAGTTTAATACTTTAATATAACAAAAGTGGAATATATAACAAAGTTAGTATAAGTTTAATACTGTAATATAATAAAAGTGGAATATATAACAAATTAGTGTAAGTTTAATACTTTAATATAATAAAAGTGGAATATATAACAAAGTTAGTGTAGCTTTAATACTTTAATATAACAAAAGGGGAATATATAACAAAGTTAGTGTAAGTTTAATACTTTAATACAACAAAATTGGAATATATAACAAAGTTAGTGTAAGTTTAATACTTTAATATAATAAAAGTGGAATACATAACAAAACCGAAGGTGGTTTGACACATAAACATAACAGAAGTGGAATACAGAACAAAACTAGTGGATGCAGAATATACAAAATACGTATTACGAGATTGAATATAAAATAAACTTAAAGCCCTTGAAGATAGAATACATAGGCCTAATGGAGGTTAACTGCACAATAAAGCCGCTGTATTTATAAAACAACCAAAGCTATTAGAAATGAAATACTTAACAAAGACAGTGGAACTAGAATACGAAACAAAGCTATAAGAAGTAAATTACACAAGAGAGATAGTACATAAAGAATACTATATAAACCTAATGGTGACGAAACATACTACAGAATTAGAGGGGTGTCAAGAAATTCTGTGGATGTACAAATGTAGCAGATCTAGTTTACGTAATAAATTCTGAGGTGATGATAACAAAATAAGTGAAGCTGGAATAAATGATAAAGACAGTTAAGGTTAGAATTCATAATGAAATAAACTAAAAATAACCAAAATGTGGTGAATGTGGGATAAGTGAAATGCTAGTAGGGATAAAACACAAAAAGTACTGGTAATTTACATTGATAGCAAAGGGAAAGATATAAGTAAAGTTGGAAACATAGAAAAAGCTATTTGAGGTGAAATTAAAGGCCAAATCTACTGGAAATGCAGTGCCTGAAAAGCTAGTTGAAGTGAAATACATAACAGATGTAGTAGAGGCTGAATAAACATCATAGCTAGTATCGATAGAATAAATGATACAACATTGACCATGGAATGTCTACCAGAAGCTTGTGAAAGTGAATAGATAACAAAGCTAGTTAAGGTAACAATGAAATGGAACACTTTACAACCACAACTTGGTGGTAGCTCCTTTAATTAGAATAAAATCAATGATGTTAAAATAAAGTTACTTGATTCTCATCGATGTGGCGTTTGTTAAAGTAATGTAATAAGTCCTCAAACATTTATAGTTAAACTAATACGAGTCATTAAAATTCTGGACATGCTTTAAAAAATCAGGAAGAAAATTTAAATCAAAATGAAGTACTGGTAATTATACTATATAATTAATTCATTTGGGAGAACGTAAACCATTAGAGGAGGCGTTTGCGTTAATAGAATGCTGATATCAATTATTAATTATTCTACCTAGCGCAAATCGAAATTTTGGTGGAAAAATTTCTTGATGAATAATTTTTAATTATTCAAAGGTCTTTAAATTAATGAAATAGATCGAAATTGCTTCTGACCAAAAATAACATGTTGTGCAACACGATAAGAGAGTAAAACCATCCAGTTCCTGGATTTAATATTCAGTAGTAACATTAATCAACTATTTGGTGATTTTCGAAAGATATTTAACGATATGAAAGTATTCGGGTCTAGATGGTACTTTTCTATTTGCATAAGTAAGGTGCAAAGAATTGTGGGAGTTAACAGAATCAACTTTGGTTTAAAATGATTCTTAGTTTAATATATCGCGTCTTAACACTTAAACAAAGTATGTATGTTCAACTACGCTTTCTGTGTATAGGAGATAAAATCTCTGTTTCCAAGATTTGCACCTGTAAGCATAAATCTTAACTTTATTTTTTCTCTCTTTACAAACACGCACGCACTCATCACATACACACGTGAAAGTACGATAAACGCCACTGAAAAAAGAATTATACATACCTTTTATAGAAAGACAATTTAATAAAACTTTAAAATAGAATGGACGATCAAATAAAGATGAAACTTTACAGTCCACTATCAATACTAATTTGTACGCCCTTGACGTACGATAAGATATGCTATTATTGTACGCAAACAGTACAAGGTGGATATGTAAAACGATAAAATATGCCATTATTGTTAGCAAACAGTACAAGGTGGATATGTAAAACGATAAAATATGCCATTATTGTACGCAAACAGTACAAGGTGGACCTGTCAAACGATAAAATATGTTATTATTGTACGCAAACAGTACAAGGTAGATATGTCACTTTATGAAACGTATTTTATTGTGAAATTTAGGTTTCCAAGCAATCAATGCATAACAGTAGTATTAAAAGCCTCAGCTAGCAAAGCAAACTTCTCTTTGACAATATCACGCTCGACTGCAAATATTTTTCTCGTATTAGTCTTCATTAATTCATTGTGAATTTCGAATCAAATATGTTTGTGTGAAATGACATTTCAAGTTTACCCACAAGTCACTTCCCAGAAGGCCTTTCACTTCATTCTGTAGCTCGTGAACTGAACCGGGTGATGATATTAGACCAATTGATGATTTTCTGCAATGATTTTTTTGTATGCAGCACACTAACCGTATTGCCAGGGCCGCCGACAGGGGGGTGGGGGCAAAGGAGCCAACTGCCCAGGAGCCCGGGCGAATGAAACCTGGTTATGCCGTAAAGCCCGCAAAGCATCTTTAGGCTATATCTTCATTTAATGATAAAAACCACAGTTTTTGGCTTGTATTTGCATATAGACGCTTGATACATTACGAACGACTGAAATAATAATTTGATTAATAATTAATATGTATTTGTTACTTTATAGATTTAATAGATATTTGTTGTTACTTTATTAACATTTTTACGCTTATACTGTGAGGTAAGAACGGCTGCTGCTATGATTTTGTCTGGTTTATGAGCTCGTTGTTGTCCTAGTTTAGGATCTTCTTTTTAATAAATTCTTGAAAATGTTAAAAAAAGAGAGAGAGAAAGGGGGCCCGTGCTGGCCTCTCGACGTTCCTGCATATTGCACTCTGATGAGATCTAGACAATACTTGCGGCGGACAAAGAACAGGCCTAAAATGATATTTTTACATACCTATGATTTAAGATCTGTAATGGACCACTTAAGAGGAACATGAAAAACATCTGTTATCAAGTGTGATTTTAATCACATGAAACTATTACTGTATTAACATATACAGGAAAATATTCATTGTTAAATAAGAAAATTTAACAACCATCACAGGCGTAATCTAAAATTATCTTAAAATCAAATCTATTTTTGGAATAAGGATTTTTTTTATGATTTAAAGTTGTAGTTTTCAAGTTTTATACAACATATCTTTGTTGGACTGAGGAGTATATATAATTCACAACTAGGTGGCTATCTATTAGAAAATAACATTAGACACCTAATGTTTTAATAAACTTAAGCCTAGAATTAATTTTGCATATGAAGTTTAATATAAATAACCCAAAATTTCTAATATGAGTTAAGTTTTAGTGAAACTAATTTTCAAATAAATAATTTGTAGTTTAACTTAGAAGCTAGTATAAGATCCTTGATTTGAAGATTACTGTTGGTGCAACTGAAATTAGGTTCCCAAGTTGTTGCTTTATTTAACAGAATGAAAAGTAAATATTTCTTACCATTCCTAAAACTTTTCCAATGAACTTTGTGACACCAAGACACTGTAGGTTACTGACTACATTAGATCTGATAGTGGGAAACCTTGATTTTGATGTGTAGTCCTTTACTCAATACTAGTAACCGAAAATATTTAGGTGTTTGGATAACATGTCATACCATCAAAATTAATTATCCATTATCATTCAACTGACTAAATGGTTGTTTATTTAGTTGTAATTTCAAAATGTTTCCCGGTGGGACAGCGGTAAGACTTCAGACTTACAACGCTAAAATCAGTAGATAGCCCGATGTGGCTTTGCTATGAGAAAACTCATACAAACACACACACAATTAACCAAAACGTTAATTTCAATGAAGAAAAGATTATGTAGAGGCCTAATTTATTCTTTGATTCGCTATTTCTGTTGCAGTTGATTAGTTTTACCGAATTCACAACTCATTAGTGCTGCTTGGAAGAGCGAAGCAAAGAAGACGTCATATAGTGAAACTATATAACGTTATTAGTAGTGTGATATACAGAAGCTGGGGTATACATAGGCTCTCAAAATACTAATAGTTGAAATAACATTAAGCCAGAACACAAGACAATTTCAAGTCTACCTGTTGTCCGCCACAAGTCACTTCCCAGAAGTCCTTTCACTTCATTCCGTAGCTAGACTGGGTCATGATATCAGACCAACTGATGATTTTCTGCAATGATTTTTTTTTGGTATGCAGCACACTAAACATATTGCACTCTGATTGTTAGCAATATCCGGAAAGAAACGTTAAAGAAAAAATTCAGGTATGGAAAAGCCTTTAAGTAAAAAAGACAAAAAGATTAAGGTGTGAAGCAGCTTTAGGGGTTTAAATATTGATATTTTTAATTTGAACGTCATTTTATGCGACGCATAAGCAAAATGACCAGGTTAGAGACTCCCAAGACTCACGTATACCCCCAATTTAATACAGCAACGCATGAGCAAAACGGCCAGGTCAGAGACTCCTAAGACTCACGTATACCCCCAATTTAATACAGCAACGC
>NW_013665967.1:302416-303160 GCF_000517525.1 Limulus polyphemus | reverse complement strand
GGTGGAATATATAACAAAGTTAGTGTAGCTTTAATACTTTAATATGATAAAGGTGGAATATATAACAAAGTTAGTGTAGCTTTAATACTTTAATATAACAAAAGGGGAATATATAACAAAGTTAGTGTAAGTTTAATACTTTAATACAACAAAAGTGGAATATATAACAAAGTTAGTTTAATACTTTAATATAATAAAGTGGAATATATAACAAAGTTAGTGTAAATTTAATACTTTAATATGATAAAGGTGGAATATATAACAAAGTTAATGTAAGTTTAATACTTTAATATAATAATATATAACAAAGTTAGTGTAAGTTTAATACTTTAATATAATAATATATAACAAAGTTAGTGTAGCTTTAATACTTTAATATAACAAAAGGGGAATATATCACAAAGTTAGTGTAAGTTTAATACTTTAATACAACAAAAGTGGAATATATAACAAAGTTAGTTTAATACTTTAATATAATAAAAGTGGAGTATATAACAAAGTTAATGTAAGTTTAATACTTTAATATAATAATATTTATAACAAAGTTAGTGTAAGTTTAATACTTTAATACACCAAAAGTGGAATATATAACAAAGTTAATGTAAGTTTAATACTTTAATATAATAATACATATCAAAGTCAGTGTAAGGTTAATACTTTAATATAATAATATATAACAAAGTTAGTGTAAGTTTAATACTTTAATATAACAAAAGTGGAATATATAACAAAGTTAGTATAAGT
>NW_013665967.1:298054-301497 GCF_000517525.1 Limulus polyphemus | reverse complement strand
CTCACGTATAGTCACGCCAAATTTAATACAGCAACGCATGAGCAAAACGGCCAGGTCAGAGACTCCTAAGACTCACGTATAGTCACGCCAAATTTAATACAGCAACGCATGAGCAAAACGGCCAGGTCAGAGACTCCTAAGACTCACGTATAGTCACGCCAAATTTAATACAGCAACGCATGAGCAAAACGGCCAGGTCAGAGACTCCTAAGACTCACGTATAGTCACCCTAATTTAAAGTTGCGCATTAGAGGTAGGATCAACCAGTCGACTATGCGGCCATTCTTAACCTAATAATGGGATTTAACTGTCACAGTTATAACGCCCTTATACCTGAAAGAGCGGGGCATGTCTAGTTTCACGAACATCGCGACTCGAGGCTTGGACTTTCAATCTGTAGCACAGCACGCTAATTGCTAGGTCAAGCCAGTCCAGATGATAATTAGAAATACTAGAATATAAACTTACCTATAAAAAGACTATGAGAAGAAGGTTAAGGTATGAAGCAACAGTGTAATGTAAAATAAGGTTATGGTATGGAGTTATGCATTTGAGAAGATTAAGATATAATTAGATTTAAGTTACAGGTATAAGGAATATTAAAGTATATAGCTGGATTTTAGTTATATATGTTTATAAAAAAGATTAAGGCGTAAAATCAGATTTACATTACAGATATCAAAAAGGACTAAGGTGTAGAACTGGAATTAGGGTTCAGGGATAAATGATAAGACTTGAGTGCAAATCAGCCTTAAATATTATAGGGCGAGAAAAGGAAATGGTGTAATGCTGTTTCCACAAAAAGCTCTAGCCGTTTGTGACGCAGAGCGATGCAATAAATGTTCCATCTCAGTAATAAAGTATGTATTTTTGTGTGTTAGTCAAGCATCAATCTTCTTTTTATTATTATTATTTCAGTATCCAGTTATTACTTAGTTCTTTGTGTTTACCAAATAGACTCTGTTTAACTTGGATAAGAATGTGACTTCCCTTACGAAATGCGTTATATAGAATATCTTTTTTTTTGCTAATTATTTATTCAATCGTATATTACTTTTATTGATTTATTTATTAAACATCTGGAACATTAGCTTATAACTACAAGTCTTTAAATATTTTAGTTGAGCAAGGTTTAAATTGAAAATTTGAACATAATTGTAGTGCTCATGAGTAAATTTGTTTCTGTATTTGATTGAAAGAGTTCTTTAGTTATTATTTTAGAATATGGATAAGGTGTTAATAAGGCCGAAGTGTTAGGAAGTATGTATATACTCCACACTTAATACTTCGGCCTTATTTACACTAAATACTTACACTGGAAGATAATTATCCTATCAAACGCTAAAATCTGCGGTTCGATTCCTTGTGGTAGATAGCCTGTTGTGTAGCTTTGCAATAAAAACACACAAACAAACAAACGTATCTGCATTTCTAATTAAATTTGTTTCTGAAAAACATTCAGCTTCTAAGTAATCCGGTTTTAAAAAAAAATATCTGTCTTCTATATTCCACGCTTTAAACACTTGGACTCTGAATATTCCGATTTTATAAATACTTAGGACCTCTAAACACTATAGTTTCCTAACATTCCGGTCCTCTAAGTACCTGGAACTTATAAAATTTCTGAATAGCTAAGTTTTGAATACTATACTTAGTATATATATATATACATTCTAACTGCTATACGGCCCAGTGGTTAACGTGCTGGACTAGGGATCTGTGAGTTCATTATTAAACATGCTCCGCTCTTTGGGATCGTGGGTGAAGGTCAAATCCTCCTATTAGGTCAAACAGGAGTAGTCCAATAATTGGCGGTGGGCACTGCTGACTAACTGTCTTCCCCATAGTCTATCAGTTCAAAATTAGGTATAATTATTCGAAAATAGTACTTTGTTTAGCTTTGCGCAAAAATTCTGAAACAAAGAAACATTGCGATTTTACGAGCCGAAAATGTCGTTGGTAGCGAGAGTACCCAACTGATGACCTAGGGTAGAGTAGTCATAGAAGCTTTTTGTAGTGTACCTGTTACTCACAGTTAAGACTATTTATAATTAATTTTAGTTATTATTAGAGAATGTAGCAGCTCTTCGGGTAGAAGTTATCACATAATTAAACTTTTCTCTTTTCGTCTCCTTTCCTTTATTAGTAGTTATCTAAAAGACAGAGCAGGTAGTGAACACTTTTAAATATCTTCTGTCTGGGTATATGTTGATGTTAAGCCTACCTTACCACAATGTAAAGCTTATTAATATAGTTACTGGAATTGTTACTTGAATTTGGTTTTCGCACTCCTTCACAATGCTTTTATTGTAAAAGAATTATTTCCTCGTTGAAACTTCCAAACAGTATTGTATTAAAGATACCACTTCTATTTTTGTTTCGTTCTTTACCTGCCACATCTCGATGTCTCTCTTGCTCAACGATGATTCTTCTACTTGAGCGATTTTCCTACTGATGTCTACAAACAGAAACATTTTCCGGTGGTTGAACACACTATTCGAGCCGAGATATGATCTAGAACAATTCTCTTAAGTCTGTAAAGTGGCCAGTAATTTCACGTCTGTTCTATTACTTCATATGACGTTCTCGTTCTTGTAAGGACTAATTGTGTTCTTCACATATTTGATATGCTATTCAATTACGTGTTTCTTATATTCAAAAAATCCATGTTCATTTCATCCATTGTGTTTCACTGATTGACTTGCTACTTCATTTGCTAACTTAAACTTAATAATATCTGTACTCTTCTCATAACCATTTAATAACTTCATAACAAGCGAAAATATCTTCAAGTGTCATGTAATATTTCTTTAATACACCCATCTTCATGAGTACAGATACTGTTCAAGTATTTGTAACACTTCATTTAATACAATTATCTTCATGAAAATATATAAGTGTTTATAGTACTCTGTTTGTTACACTTCTCTTTATAAGAACGGAGACGTTCAAGTGTTTTATAACACCATATTTGTTGCCCTCGTATTCGGAAGAACAGACATTGTACAAATGTTTGTAACATTGCATTTGCTACCGTTCTTCATGAAAAAACACATTGTTCAAATATATGTAACATTCTGTTTGTTATCCTAGTCTTTATGAGAACAACGTTTGTTCAAATGTTTATAAAGCCCCATTCGTTTCGATTGTCTTCATAAGACATTCTACTTATTAACCTTGTCTCCGTAAGAACAGATACTATTCCAATGTTTGAAACATTCTACTTGTTAATCTTGTCTTCATAAGAACAGATACTGTTCCAATGTTTGTAACATTCTACTTGTTAACCTTGTCTCCGTAAGAACAGATACTGTTCCAATGTTTGAAACATTCTACTTGTTAACCTTGTCTCCGTAAGAACAGATAATTGTTTGTTTGTTTTGGAATTTCGCGCAAAGCTACACGAGGGCTATCTGCGCTAGCCGTCCCTAATTTAGCAGTGT
>NW_013665967.1:274062-297054 GCF_000517525.1 Limulus polyphemus | reverse complement strand
CGACGCTACGTCACTCACCACCCACCACCACTCTGCTACTCTTACACGATAGTGGTTGCGCACATATACTCCCTCGTTGAGTGTCATGTTTGTCGGGATGCGGATTCGAACCCGCGACCCTCAGATTGTGAGTCGAGCGCCTTATCCACCTGGCCATGCCGGGCACAGAACAGATAATATTCCAATGTTTGAAACATTCTACTTGTTAACCTTGTCTCGTAAGAACAGATAATATTCCAATGTTTGAAACATTCTACTTGTTAACCTTGTCTCCATAAGAACAGATACTATTCCAATGTTTGAAACATTCTACTTGTTAACCTTGTCTCCATAAGAACAGATACTATTCCAATGTTTGAAACATTCTACTTGTTAACCTTGTCTCCGTAAGGACAGATACTATTCCAATGTTTGAAACATTCTACTTGTTAACCTTGTCTCCGTAACAACAGATACTATTCCAATGTTTGAAACATTCTACTTGTTAACCTTGTCTCCGTAAGAACAGATACTATTCCAATGTTTGAAACATTCAGCTTGTTAACCTTGTCTCCGTAAGAACAGGTACTGTTCCAATGTTTGTAACATTCTACTTCTTATCATCATCTTCAAGAGAACAGATACTATTTACATGTTTGTAACACTCCACTTCTTATCATCATCTTCACGAAAGCAGATACTATTTACATGTATGTAACGCTCCACTTCTTATCATCATCTTCACGAAAGCAGATACTATTTACATGTATGTAACGCTCCACTTCTTATCATCATCTTCACGAAAGCAGATACTATTTACATGTCTGTAACACTCCACTTCTTATCATCATCTTCACGAAAGCAGATACTATTTACATGTCTGTAACGCTCCACTTCTTATCATCATCTTCAAGAGAGCAGATACTATTTACATGCTTGTAAAACTCCACTTCTTATCATCATCTTCACGACAGCAGATACTATTTATATGTTTGTAACACCACTTCTTACCCTCGTGTTCATTAGAACAAAACTGTTCAAATGCTTATAAGTTACAACATATAGTTTGATACCCTTGTATCACCCCATTTCTTACCCTCGTGTTCATGAAAACATGTACTCTTCGTACGTTTGTAGCACCATATATTTTTTTTTTCATAACAATATATTCTGTTCAAATATTTATAAATTTGTTTCCCTCGTCATCATAAAAAAAATATATTTTTCAAATATTATTAACATTCCAGTTATTACGGCTGTCTTCATGAAAACAGATATATTTGAAATTGTGTATCTCTCTAATTGTTACCCTCGTCGTCAAAATAATAAATGCTGTTCGAATCTTATATTACTTCATTTTATCCTCTCGTCCTTAAGAAGCGGATAGTGTTCAAGTCTTTGAAAAACTACACTTGTCACATTTGTCTTCATAACAACGAAAATTGTTTAGATTTCTGTAATACGTCATTCACTACTATCGTTCTTCACAACAAACAGATAGTATTCAAATCTGTAACTCTGTGTCTTTAACTCTCGTTTTCATGGGAAAAAATACTGTTGTAGTAGATGTGACATTCTGTTTGCTACCTACCTCTTCATGAAAACAGAGTGTTAAACGTTTGGAACGTTCCATTTGTTATTCTCGTCAACATAGAGGCAGAGAGTGTTTTAATGTTTCTTACACAGATTGTTACTCTCATCTTCTTGAGAACATATACTATATAACTCTCTATTTGTTACCCTTGTCTTCAAGAGGACAGATAGTGTTAAAATATTTATAACACTATGTGTTGCCCTCGTATTAATGAGAACAGATACTGTTCAAATTTCTGAAACACTCTGTTTGTTAAACTCTTTGTTTATGCAAACAAATACAGTCTAGATATTTATACAATTCCATTTATTACCCTTGTCTTTATGAGAACAGACATTATTCAAATATTTGTAACACTCCAATTCATAAACTGTTCATAAACAGCTAAAACTGTTCAAATATTTTCTGTACTTGGTTTGTTACGCTGATCTTCCAAATACGAAGTACTATTCAAAAGTCTGCTATGTTACGTGGTTTGTTTCGCTGGCCTCATGACAAGCGGAATAATCTGATGTTGTTTTTGCTGAGTTTTTCTTGAATACCTGATTTGTTATGTTAATATTTATAAAATCGGTTATGTTCGTCTTTCTAGCAACGCTATTGATCTTATTTCTGCTGTACTTATTCATTTGTTACGCTCGTGCTCATAACAACCGGTACTGTTCCCATGATTATTCAACTACCGTCTTTGTTAAACTTGTCCTCACGACATCAAAAACTTTTATCGTGTATCTTTCCATTTTTATCGTCCTTATAGCAACTAGAACTGCTTGTTATAAACTTATTTTCTTCATTTGTTACGTTTTGATTGTACAGAAATCGGTATACTTAACTGAACAATAGGACACATTTTAATAGTCCTATTGCAGAAGTAGCTACAATATGGAGTGGTCTCCTCCTGCATCTTGCGTAGTTACTTAAGCCATTGAGATTAAGATATATTCCTAGCGATGTCTTGTACATACAACACAAATAACTATAGGCAGTCATAGTTAAGCGCGTTTTTTCGTTACTGAGGAACAAAACTCACAAAACAATTTTGTATAATAATTCATAGTATTAATAGTTCTAGTGATATTGCTGCGTGTTAACGATTGGTAGTTTAGTATAAGTGTGTACCTTTCGTAGTGTATAACCCATTTTAATTAATTCATATGCTCTGTAATAACTATTATTACTCTAGTAAAAGTGTACACGTATTTCAAATGACAAAATGTATACGGAATAAGGTTTATCAACCACATATAATCATTTTTTTATATACAGTAGTGCAAATTTTTAAGTAAACACTTTAAATTCCTTCTTATAACGAGGACAAACTTACAGTAAACGGACAAAACTGTATAAGTAAAGCAAAAACAAACAAACAAAAAAATTGGGACATTACACATTAACGTTACACAGTTACAGATTTTTTTATGTTTTGCAACTGTAGGTGGCAGCATTGCATTACTAAAAAACTAAATTATTACACGTACGCCGAACACTAATAATGAAATATAGAAGTGACAATTTTAGAAACTTCTAGCAAGTCACAACCGACAACATATTCAGCAACATAGAAATTAACATGGTACAAAATTCGACTGACTGATCTCAAAACAAATATAAACAAGTT
Organism: Limulus polyphemus; assembly: GCF_000517525.1. Lineage (NCBI taxonomy): Eukaryota > Metazoa > Arthropoda > Merostomata > Xiphosura > Limulidae > Limulus > Limulus polyphemus. Next base: position 293,863 of record NW_013665967.1, on the reverse strand, counting down.
AAAAACAATGAATTGATAACGAAAGGTAAAACAAGTAAATTGTAATGCTTGAACACTCTACTAACTGTAAACTTATACATCCGATCCTCGTAGTAACTAGAAAGCTACTATTGACTGGAGTAAATTCAACCAACCTTTGCGTTAAAGGTTTATCTATCCTCAGAATATATTCCATATGGCCACTTTACAGAAAAGTATTCACCTTATCGACAGAGTAGAAAAATACGTTGACGGAATTATCTTTGAAGTTTAGTAATTTCCCCGAAAGGGGGCCGAAGGCTGCCTGGAAGGGTACCTGTTTTAACCACTTGCACCACTATACCTACATATACAATAATGTGTTGTCTATCAGTCAGTCATTAGACATTAAAATGAAGTCACATAAAGGACGCTTAACGTCAGTAAAACATGCGCATGTCATGAATCACGAGAAGAATTATTCACTCTGTAGGCCACAACGCAGCATGACATATATGAATTCCAAGAGCAAGAAATAAAAATATTTGTTACTCTTGAAATAGAACACTTTCGGAAACCCTGCGGAAGTACGTCTATTATTTTGTTGTATTGGAATAAATACACCTATGCTTTTTGTTTGTTAAGAAGAACGATTTTTGAATATTTTTATGTTTGAGATACCCGTAATTATTTTGCAACTCTAAAGACTTGATTTATATTATTTCCATCAAACGGCTCGGATATATTTATCAAAATTTACATTAGGTAATACACCTATATTTATTCTTGCTTTAACGCCTTCTGTAGGATACTGAACAAGAAACTTTAAATATATATATATAACAGGTGGTTATAATAACACTGCTTAAAACCCTTACTACTTCATATTACTATCATGATATATTAAATATGCATAATATATGTCCTCTTTATAAACTTCATACAAAATTACTGTTATCTGATGACAAAAATGTTCAGTTTTCCCACGTGACTAATGAATATTTGCTTTGCCTGTAGTAAACAACGAATATCAATCATATCTGATGACCCCTAAAAAAAAGACTTGTGTTCCTAAATGACTTGTAAACATTTGTTTTCCTTATCAAAGGAAAATCGTGTCTATCTGATGATAGAGAGATGTCGGTTCTTTCCAGTGACATAACGTGATTTGTCTCCGTTCTTAAAAAAAATCCTTTCTGTCTGATGTCAAGGAGAGGCTTAATTTCCTTAGTGACCTATGATGGTTTGCTTTTGTTCTACAGAAACAAGAAACATCATTCCTACTTGGAAAAAGTGAAATTTTGATTCAGTCTAGTGACTTAGCATTTTTTGTTTCTGTAGAAAAGAAAATACATATATATATATTTTGAAATTCTGGTGATAAATAACTCAGGAAAATTTGTTATCCCTTGCAAACTTGAAAGCTTGTCTCACATTTGTTTACAGATAAGTTCTCCTAGAGACCCATGAATATATCCTTCTTAAATAAGGCATGTCATTTCTGCGTTTCAATAGATAAATATTGGTTCTTCACACCAATTAACAAGGGAAAAGGGTTCTGTATATTGACAAATATGCACGGGTTATTTCTGATGATAGAAAAATATGTTTATCACTAATAATCAGTTCATTTGTGTCTCCTTATTCATTTAATAAATGTTCTTTATATAAGACAAAAGAGGTCGTTTCCACTTGATAATATAAAATTTTGTCTCTTCGAATTCCAGGAAGATTTGTGCTCACAACTTACGAAGTGGTTTATTCTATCTGATAACAAAGGAAGATTGATTTTCAGTAGTGACCTCGAAAGATTTGTTTTAGCAGAAAGGAAGACAGCTTCTGGTTCATATCAAAGAAAAGTTTCTAACATGGCCAAGGAAGACTTCGAGTTCGTAATTACTGGAAGATTTCGACTTACCCTAGGTTGTTTCATCCTGCTTGTTCATGAGGATGGATTATCCCTGCTGACAATTATAATTGATCCTCTACTTTCTCAACAATGATGGAGATCCATTATCTAATGTATAAACGGATGACACTAAGATACATATATCAAATGCCGAATATGCGAAGACATTATGTGTGGCATGAGGTAGGTTATAACGCTGAAACGTTAGGAAATTTAGAGAAACTAACACGATAATTTTCTTTTCTCCAGAAGCTGATTTAAAGTCATTTTATTTCTAAAAAAGTAGAATCACTTAATTCCACCTGTTTCAAGGTTTTCTAAAGATGCTTCAGTTTCAGTCCGTTTCAACACATCCCACTATCCCCCACTCAATACGCAAGTGTTTTAAGCATAAGATACTGCTCAAGCATACACTTTAAAGTATTTTCGGAATATACACTGTTCAGTCCCACTCAAACAATAGTTTCAGTTCACCAAGGAATAGGACTTGGCATAGCTTGATGGTTCTGGCACTCGACTATTAATCTACAGATCGTGGGTTCGAATCCCGGCCATCGCCGAACATGCTCGCACTTTCAGCCGGGGGGTGGGGGGTGTTAAAATATAACGGCCAATCCCACTATTTGATTAGAGTAGCCCAACAAGTGGTGGTAAGTAGTGTTGACTAGCTGCCTTCCCTCTAGTCTATGACTTTTAAACGAGGGACGCTAGCGCAGAAAGTCCTCAAGTAGCTTTGCGTGAAATTCAGAACAGACAAACAACCACTAAGGAATACAGCATAGTGGGTTATTGCGTTGTTTTGACTATAATTCAGAATGTCTAAAACAACACAATGATCCACTATACTGTAACTGCCAACATACAGCTAATCATTAAAAATTCATTCTTAGATTTCATACAACAGTACAGAAACCCCAAAAACAGTACAGATGGCTTCACACTTTTAATAGAAATACCTAAACAACACCTAATATATGCTATTTCACACATCATACACTTATTCGTGAGCCCAAATACCGCACAATAAATTAACAAAACATCTAAAACCAAGTAAATAAAAAACGTCACCCCATTCCAGAGCTTCACCTACACCGGCCATAGGATAACATTCATGGACATGGCCCTGAAAAGGAAAGGATGAAAATATAATAAAAAAATATTACAAGCCTCAATTAAAGTAATAGTCAAGGAAGGTGGAAGAGGTCAAATATGCACCTGACCTTCCCAAGTCTACAAAGACCTAAAGCCCGATGCTGAAATCGAGCGAATACTGTCGAACTCTTAGCTCACAATAACTTAAAACACGCTGCGCAATTCGCAACTTGCGTTTTAACACTGCACGCAATTCAACTATAAACTTGCAACCCGTAGAGGAGACTACGTTGTTCAACATCCAAAACAGAATACTACTCAACTCTGAACTATTTAACTTTTTCCTGTGCTATAACTACTCAATTCCAGGCATATTAGATATTTCCAATACGGTGTAAAATAATGAAATACAGTCTGTAATAGTATGGGTGTTACTCTATAACATTACTTGGAAGTCGTTCCCCTGGTGGCTCGGTGCGGACTAAAAAAGATCAGGTTTTCGATACTCCCGGTGGGGAGAACACGGGTTGCCCATTGTGTAGCTTTGTGATTAACAACAAACAAACAGATGCTTGGAAGTCCAACTGGTAGGTTCTAAAAACCTCTCAAAAACTCAGATAGCTAGATAGAAAACCAGATTGATAAGTATATAGATACGGAGGAGGTCATGCTGACAAATAGAGAAACATAATACATAGATAAAATCAGAATAATAGTTATATACAGGTAGCTACGAGCATAATCAATTCCAAAAACAGTTAAAGTTCAATATTTATTCTGTAGTCGTTCTTGCTAACAGTATAATGGCAGGTAAAATTTCGTGAAAATGGCCACTTGAAGTGAGAACCCTTCGTGCCTGGCACTAAGAGTTAATGTGGAAATCCTCTTACTGAAGAGATTATCGCGGGTTTGCTATCTATTTTTTAAACGGTCTATGAGTCTATATTAACGACTAAGTACACAGTGTCTTGCCTATCCTATGTAAAGATAGGTTCTGTGGTAGTGTACATTTTCCGTGTTGTATTGACAAAGCCATTATTATATCTGTGAGCAGAGCGGTTTTACGACAGTGTGGGACATTACAATAATAATTGGCCCAAGACACGTTTCTCTTAGGTCGTTATTTCCCGCCAGAAATCCCAGCGAAGTACGCTCAACCAACGTTTTATCCTTGTAAAGGTAATTTTGTCGCATATGGAATGCTTACTAGTACGTTGAAATTGTCTAAAGTATTTTTTCTTCCCCTTTCCAGCGACCTAGTGAGTAAGTATTTGAATTACATATCTTATTTTATTTTTGTAAAAAAAAACAACTAAAAAGAAAAGAAAACAATATTTACCTAACTGTAATTCTTCATAATCCTGAGCATATAATTAAATACTTCGTGTGTGCTATTCAGCCTATATTAATTTCATGTTTTTTCTGTCCCATGACAATGTGATCGAGTACGTTACTATTCATTTGGTTTTTTGTACCATAACAATGTTACCAAGATCGTTAGTATTCATTTCGTTTTTTTCTTCTGTACCATAACAATGAAATCAAATTCGTTAGTATTCATTTCGGTTTTTTTTTTGTACCATAACAATGTAACCAAGATCGTTAGTATTCATCAACCGTAACCGAAATGAATAGAAGCACATACGCCTAATACACCTTTACGTATTCTTGCGCACTGAAACACCTTAACTTTGATTTGATTCTACATGCAATGCCCTCGATTCTAACTCGTCTATTATGTATAACGAAAGATTTTCATTAGGATTAGGTTCGCCCGGCATGGCCAGGTGGTTAGGGCGCTCGACTAGCGGGTTCGAATCCCCGTCACACCAAATATGCTCGCCCTTTCAACCGTGGGGGCGTTATAATGTGACGGTCACTCCCACTATTCGTTGGTAAAAGAGTAGCCCAGGAGTTGGCGGTGGATGGTGATGACTAGCTGTCTTCCTTCTAGTCTTACACTGCTAAATTAGGGACGGCTAGCGCAGATAGCTCTCGTGTAGCTTTGCGCGAAATACAAAACAAACAAGAATTACGTTCTGTATTCCCGTCTGTTCCTTATAAGTATTATTTTTCCTAACAGCAATATAGTCTTTCTGTCTTTAGACTACCAATAATAGAATCACTTTTTCCTATCACAATAATTGTCTTAACAATATTTTGACCATAGAGCTTCTGACCATTAGTAAGTTATATATATATATCAGAACTACAACTTATCTATATGTAGAATTATACAGTGAATTTTTCTCGTCTTCTGACTCTGACTATTTTCTTCTAATTTACTGTCTAAAATTAATCTATATTTGACTTCTAAGATTATTATTTTTTTCGTATTTAATCTATGACTAATATTATATATTTTTTTGATCAGGGCTATTGTCCTCTCGTCATCTTTATATGATGATTTGTTATTGTATTCTAACTAAGGTTATTGAGTTTCTGTTTTCTGCTTATAACTAATCTCTCTTGTTTTTATGTCCCTCTGTAGGACAGCGGTAAGATTACGGACTTACAACGCTAAATTCCGAGGTTCTATTCCCTGCGGTCGACACAGCAGATAGCCCAATGAGGTTTTTTTCTAAAAACGAACGAACGAAACGAAAACAACGATTAATATGTTTTCGGTTTCTGTCTAAATAGTCTCTGTTTTCTGCCTACGACTATTCTCTTCTCATCCTACATCTATGTCTAATCTCTTCTGATTACTCTTAAGGTTTTTTGTGTTTTTTTTCCGTTTTCTGTTTAAGTATTTTCTTCTCGTATTCTGACTACTGCTATAGTCATCTCGTTTTCTAACTAATTATTCTGTTCTGGTCTTCAGGTTACAACTATTGTCTTCGTTTTCTGTCTAACTATTTATTCCCCTTCACTATTACGCCTCATTTTCTATCTCTCCTCTTCTTCTGACTACAACTGTTATCGTTTTGTCTTCTGTTTACAGACGTTTTGTCTTGCTTATACTACAACTACTGTTTTCTAGGTTCCTATTTAACTACTCTCTTATCTTTTTCTGACTGTGACTGTTGTTTTTGTCTTCTGCTATTCTCAATAAATTATGAGATTCCTTTTATAAATGCTCTCTTTTCATTTTCTGACTACGGCAATTTTTCTCTCGTTTTCTGTCTGCGGATATCATTTTTCATCTTTTGTCTAACTATTTTTTTTTTTTCAGATTTTATCTACGAATATTTTCTACTCGTCTTTTAACAACAACTTTTGTTTTCCGTCCTGTCCTTAAAACTATTACCGTACCATCTTCCTATTACAACTGCATTCTGGTACAAATACTGTCTCCATCTAGTTCTAGCCTTTGTTCCTTCCATCAACTAGATGGCTCTTCTAGTGTTAACTTTAAAAAGTCATAAAAGTTACTGAGGAAAAAAAAATTAGACTTTTTATGCAAAGATATTGAATTACTCTAACGAGATCAGGAAGCGTATTTTTTTTTCTATCAAAACTGAAACTGAGCTCTGGTCGCTTTCTTTTCTCTGTTCTTGAATATCTTTGATTTCTCCAATGCCCTGCTCTTTGAGAAGAAGACGGCCATAAATTTTGCTTTTCCATGAAGAGGCTTGTTTTACAGACGTTCCGAACAGCGACACTACAAGTTCGTTATCATTCACCTCACCGGTTTGTACCAATATTCACGAGGGTGAAATTAAGAACCAGTTCTTTGTTGAAAATGTAAGTTTCGTTTGTAGGAAACCAAAAATAGTATTCTGTTAGATAGAACACCCTTTCTGATTATTGTAAATATATGTAAATTATGTAACTCGTTTTTCAACAAGTTGAAGTCGTTTACCCTTCAAGCCACAAGGAATTCTAATTTGCTGCTGAAAGAAAAATGAGGTGAAACACAGAAAATGTTTCCAGTAAATTTTAATAATGAAAGAAAATGGTAATACAGAAAGCATAGATTGATTGAATTACTATGTAGAATGAAATCAACCAGGGTCCTTGCGGTAAATCGCATTCACAAACTTTAATAATCAACCTTTTTATTTAACTTTCTATATTTAATTGTCTCATTCTGTTTCCGATAGTTATTTTCTACAGAAATGTTTTTTTATGCGAATTTATCGTTAAAATGAAACATTTTCATACAACTGATTTATTAACACTTTTGATACTTTCAAGTAATCAAATTGGAGTGATATAACTTAATATTTGTTATTATTCCAGTGATAATTAAAATACAGATATGTTTTAAAAGCAGTAATTTTAAAACGTTCAAAAACTGTTACTTTTAATAAATTTTAACCTGCAATCGAGAGTCTTTTTAGTTAGCTTTCACTTTCTAGGGATTGTTGAAAAGTTTTTCTACAAAGTATTTGTTTAACTGAAACCGAGAAAGAGAAACCATCTTCGAACTTACATTATCACAAATACTACCGTGTAACAGGTTTCTAAACTTACATTGTCGCCAATACTACCGTATTATAGGTTTTAAAACTTACGCCATCACAAATACTATAGTGTAACAGGGTTTTAAACTTACATCATCGCCAATACTACTGTATTATAGGTTTTAAAACTTACGCCATCACAAATACTATAGTGTAACAGGGTTTTAAACTTACATCATCGCCAATACTACTGTATTATAGGTTTTTAAACTTACGCCATCACAAATACTATAGTGTAACAGGGTTTTAAACTTACATCGTCGCCAATACTACTGTATTATAGGTTTTTAAACTTACGTCATCACAAATACTATAGTGTAAAAGTGGTTTAAACTTACACCATCACCAATACTATCGTGTAACAGGGTTTTAAACTTACACCATCGCGAATGCTACCGTGTCACAGGTTTTTAAAGTTACATCATTTTAAATGCTACCATGTAAAATGTTTTTAAGTTTACACCGTTGCCAATACTATCGTGTGACAGATTTTAAAACTTACACCATCACCTGTGTTTAAGCCATCACCTTTTCAAATAATTCACACGTTTTTAAAATTACACCAATTAAACCATCAACTCTACAAGTACTCACACGTTTTTAAAGTTACACCATACCCTATAGTAATGTTTTACTTACACTTATCTATCAACTATATTAATACCACATTTTTCTAAACACGTTGTATGTTTGCAATACAAACCTTCTATCTAATGACGTGGCTTGCTTTAAGTGCATTCTTATCAAGGGTATATTATGAATTACTTAACTGGTTCTGTATAGTGTTTACTTTACTATAAAACTGTTTACGTTTTCATTTCTAAGTAGACGAAGGCCACAACATGTTCCTATTTTGCTCTCAGCACTTTACCACATAACAAAGTGTTGTCCGTGCAATCCGTCTAATTGAACTTTCCAAGTGGCTCAGTTTACTAAATTTGCTTAATTTACTTGGTTGTGCTAATTCATTTCCTAGGAGATTAATGAGGAAGCGCCATCTTCATACGCCGCCAGAAGTAAGGAGCATTTGAACAGTAAGTAAGTTGTATAATAAATCAACGTTTCGGATTGGATTAACTCCCCCCTTGTTGGTAGGCAACAAATGAACGATCCCCCTCATGAGAAAGCTTTGAGTATTAACGTAATATTAGAGAAATAAGAGTCTATCTTAACATTAACTTAGCAATAGGCTAAACCGAAATACTGACATAGTATTTAGAGAAATGTTCAAATATTGGTGTGTTATAAAATTCAGTAAATATCTTAACATTGACCTCGTAGTAAATAAATCAAGAAATATCTTAATACTGGCTAATAAATAAAGTTTATTTGTTTGTTAATCACAAAGCTACACAAGGATCTATCTGTGCTGTGTTCACTATGGGTATCGAAACTCGAATTATAATGTTATATGCCTCCTGATTAATCGCTGGGTCAACGGAAGGCTAGTGTTAACGAAACTGATGAAATAAAAAAATCTCTCAACAATGATGAGAGATTTAATAGTGTGAATGAATCATTTGGCCCACTACGGTTCAACTGGAGATATCCACATGTAAACTTCTAGCTGGCATGATTTGCCTTCCCTATAGGTCTCTGTATAGTTGTTCAAACTACTGTTAGAGCTATCATTGTGCCAGTAGATGTTTTATATTGGTAATTTATTGTTTCTAATACGGGAGATGGTTGAATCACACAACACCCTGAGGTAAATATTGTGTTGAACTTGTAAAAGAGACTCCGTTGATTAATTCTTTAAAAGACAATCTATAGATATTTCAATCCACGGATGCAGCTCAAACCTCAAATGAGAGCATATTTTATATGTATAGAGTCATTTAAGTATTTGTTTAAGAACAACTGAGGTATTTGAAAAGAAAACAGTGGAAATGAATATATTAAATTGAGTATCAGGTGTTTTCCATGAATAACCAAAACAATAATGCATATCACACTAGATACTTGGTAGATTCTGGGTATCAGATGTTTTCTATAAACAACCAAAACAATAATACATATCACACTAGATACTTGGTAGATTCTGGGTATCAGATGTTTTCTATAAACAACCAAAACAATAATACATATCACACTAGATACTTGGTAGATTCTGGGTATCAGATGTTTTCTATAAACAACCAAAACAATAATACATATCACACTAGATACTCTGTATAATTTTATCTCTGCCCTCGTGTAGCTTTGGGCGAAATTCATAACAAACCAAAGAAACCAAGATATATTCTATTAAAGGCATAAACGTTGTTTGAAAAAAACAAACAAGAAAATTTTAGAAATAAGTGAAGGACGGGTGAAATTAGTAATGTCATGAAGATATACTTGTTCAGCAGAAAGTCAGTATGTTTTAAGATATTAATGCAGACATATCTAAGCACTGTCACAGTATTAGAAAAATTCGGATATGTAGTAGTAGTGGTCGATAAACCAGGATATGAATTAGCATGATCGTATTAGTGTTTAAACCAGGATATGAATTAGCATGATCGTATTAGTGTTTAAACCAGGATATGAATTAGCACGATCGCATTAGTATTTAAACCAGGATATGAATTAGCATGAACGTATTAGAATTTAAACCAGGATATGAATTAGCATGAACGTATTAGTATCTAAACCAGGATATGAATTAGCATGAAAGTATTAGTATTTAAACTAGATTAAATGCTAGCAAGAACGTATTGGTAGAGAAATCAAGATGTAAGTTAGCCTGAACATATTAGTGAATAAACCAGATTATATGCTGTCATGAACATATTAGTAGATAAAATATGATGTGATTTACCACGAGCGCATGAATAGATGAACCAGAACACGAGGTTAGAATGAACTTATTGACAGATATACTAGAATATAAGTTAACATGAACGTGTTAGTAGATTAATAAGTATATATGTTAACACGAATGTGATATTAGATAAACAAGGATATAAATTAGCACGAAAATATTAGTAGATAAACAAGGATATAAGTTAGTAGGAACGTGTTATTAGATAAACAAGGATGAAAGTTAGCATGACATTATTATTAGATAAACAAGGATATAAATTAGCAGGAACGTGTTATTAGATAAACAAGGATATAAGTTAGCAGGAACGTGTTATTAGATAAACAAGAATGAAAGTTAGCATGACCTTATTATTAGATAAACAAGGATATAAGTTAGCAGGAACGTGTTATTAGATAAACAAGGATGAAGGTTAGCATTACCTTATTATTAGATAAACAAGGATATAAGTTAGCAGGAACGTGTTATTAGATAAACAGGATGAAAGTTAGCATGACCTTATTATTAGATAAACAAGGATATAAATTAGCAGGAACGTGTTATTAGATTAACAAGGATGAAAGTTAGCATGACCTTATAATTAGATAAACAAGGATATAAATTAGCAGGAACGTGTTATTAGATAAACAAGGATGAAAGTTAACATGACCTTATTATTAGATAAACAAGGATATAAGTTAGCAGGAACGTGTTATTAGATAAACAAGAATGAAAGTTAGCATGATCTTATTATTAGATAAACAAGGATATAAGTTAGCAGGAACGTGTTATTAGATAAACAGGATGAAAGTTAGCATGACCTTATTATTAGATAAACAAGGATATAAGTTAGCAGGAACGTGTTATTAGATAAACAGGATGAAAGTTAGCATGACCTTATTATTAGATAAACAAGGATGAAAGTTAGCATGACCTTATTATTAGATAAACAAGGATATAAATTATCAGGAACGTGTTATTAGATAAACATTGGTTTATTTAAACAACGGCATGACATTAAAGAAAACAAATGTGTAAGTACTGATGGAGTAGAAAATAAACCAGAATCAATAGACGTAATAATTGTCGTAATCATGGTGAAAAATAGTATATATATATATATACATCTACAAACAATGACGTAATAGTGGAAAAATTAGATACACACACACAAACAATGAAGCAATAGTGGAAAAATTAGATACACACACACACACATTGACGTAAGAGTGAAAAAATTACATACACACACAAACAATGACGCAATAGTGGAAAAATGAGATACACACACAAACAATGATGTAATAGTGGAAAATTAGATACACTCAAATATTGACGTAATAGTGGAAAAATTAGATACACACACACAAACATTGACGTAATAGTGAAAAGATAAGATACACACACAAATATTAACATAACAGTGAAAAAATTAGATACATACACACAAACAATGACGTAATAGTGGAAAAATTAGATACACACACACATTGACGTAATAGTGAAAAATTAGATACACACACAAACAATGACGCAATAGTGGAAAAATTAGATACACACACAAACAATGACGCAATAGTGGAAAAAATAGATACACACACAAACAATGACGTAATAGTGGAAAAAGTAGATACACACAAACATTGACGTAATAGTGAAAAAATTAGATACACACACAAACAATGACGTAATAGTGGGAAAATTAGATACACACAAACATTGACGTAATAGTGAAAAAATTAGATACACACACAAACAATGACGTAATAGTGAAAAAGTAGATACACACACACAAACAATTACGTAATAGTGAAAAATTAGATATACACACACACATACACAATGACGTAATAGTGGAAAAATGAAATATTCATATTCAGGTTGATGTGCTTTTAGAAAAATCCCCATATATATCTATTGTTTTAGTTTTAGATGAATTACCATTTCATGTATCAGTATGGGCTAATCGGTATATATATATATATATATATACACAGAGGGTTAAATACGTTATATTAATACTATTTTGAATTTGCAAATCATCATGTCACGATTATTTTTAGGAAGCGTATGTAATAGCTTTTTCCGGCACAAAATACTCATATGCTTAGATCGTAAAGATGTGTTCAGATCGGGATTTAGAATTTCGAAGACGGAGACATCGATTGTAATTAATGGAACTGGAAAACAAAGGAATATGGATCGACTTGTGCACCACGATCACTCAGAAATATAATCTGCAACAATTTGTACCATAGCCGTGGTAAGGAAAGTGCAGCTTTTTGCAATAGGTGAAAATTCATGAACACAAAGGGAAATAGCAAAAGCATCCACGTGTTCCAGGCAACAATACCCAACATAATTAAGAAGGATTTCTGTTTGGAAAAGAGACAAAAGTCACGTGCACAAAAGTTACTTCCACGACATATCCTTTCAACAGTCGCATGCCTCAAAGAGCTAAAGAATGAAACGGGTATTCATGCTATTCCATCACATAAAGATTTCTGTGCGACTGGACTGTTGTAACGGACTCTGGGTAACCGTCGTCCTCGTATACTAGATGAACTATAGAAAGCAAACAGGGAAGTGGGGTGTGTTCTGGACGTGACAGCCTTACACTGAACCATTTGCAATGAAAAATGTGAGACAGGGCTATTTGTCAAGATATATAGTCGTCAAATAGAGCATGACTGGAAAATACTCAATCTCTGTACATATATATAAGCCCTGATCGTAACTAGTGAATAAAAATATATCTATATATTCTTGTATAACATTGTGTCGTATGTAGTGAGGTGGAACTTGAAGTATTAAAATTCGACTGGAAAACACAAAATTTATTATTTGAAAACGAAGACTATTTGTTTGTTTGTTAAACACAACGCTAAACCGAGCCATTGATGAGCTTATAAAGAAGAAATATTCGTTCTTGAGCAATCTAGAATGCATTTTTCAGCTAAGATAGGTTCTTATATACAATTATATTTTGTTTTAGTCAATAGATAAATCTAAAAAAAAAGACACAACATTTAAAAATAAATAACAAAACATATAAAACATAAAGTGGATAAAATAATTTGAAAGTAAACTGGGATAGATCGATCAGTTGTTTAGGGAGTAGCAAAAGGATAATATCCAATCAAAACCATTATTTTTTTTAGACTAAACTCGTCCATGAAGGATGTCAGGCGTAAGTAATGTACCACTGCTTTTTGTTATTACAATTTCGGTTACTTTAGATATGTTAAAATAAACTCCTTTTTAAACAGGGTGCTTTTATTTGCATTTTATGAGAGAGTTAATTAGAAATAATAATAACAAACTAACTAAACTGAGCCAACGGTAAGTCCGTTGTGTTAGTTTCAATCAGTTCTTCGTTAAATACATACTAATACTGGATATCCCCAAACATAACCATAGACTTAAACGTATACACATATAAATGTCATAGTTAGATCATTCGTTTAATTCCATACGTGTAATAAAGTTTCACACTCGCCAAGAAATTTGATTAAGTTGAATATTTACACTACGATACTCTGCAGCAACCGCATCTAGCTAATTAAAATCATAATTCTGGAGTTGCACTTCCTGCGCCGGTAGTTTTATGATTTAATTCTGTGAACAGTTCTGTAACTCACAAAGCCATAGTTTGTAATCCGTTCAAAACTTTCGAAAACCTTGGTTAAACGGGACAAGGAATCGATTGCAGTGCCCTAGATACACAGAACCACATGACCACTGTAGCTGATCAAAGATGCTAGTCAGTCTAAGCAGAGAAGTATGTCATAAATAAAAACTGTATGCGTAAACTTCAAGAGCACAAGTTATTTTAATAGCTTTTTGTTCATTTGTTCAAGCTAAAAAAAGAGCAAAAAAATGTTACTTTAAGTGCAATCTGATTATTCTAAGAAAGACCTCATTTACCAGTCAAACGATACAACTATTTTAATTAGTGTTTGCGATAAAGTTGTAACATTTTATTGGAAGTTTACGCTAGAAGTAAAAAAAAACTAGAATTAAAAAGATGCCAAGTTCCGGCTGCAAATAAAATTATATTATTGCAACTGTTGTATGCCAATTTTGAACAAAACTTCGGTTAAATTTAAATGATCACTTACTCTAACTACTTTCTAAGTAAAGTTTCAACTATGAAAGAAATGTTTGTTTGTTTGTAGTTAAGCACAAAGTTACACAATGGTCTATCTGTGCTCTGCTCACCACGGTTATCGAAACCCGGTTTCTAGCGTTGTAGGTTTGCAGACATACTGCTGTGCCACTGGGGGGGGGGGGGGTGTTTGCTAATTATATTTTTGCCTGATCATTCTAAGCGAACTTTTAGGTATAAATAAATGTAATAATAAAATAATTCATTACCTGATCACTGAAATCAGAATTTCGACTAGTAGTAATAAATACACAATTACTGTAAATATTTAACTTTTGTAGTCCACATTGGTGTATAAAAGACATTTTAATACTAGAAATAAACGACCTTATAACATCAAACTTACTATTTTTAATTGGACTCTGAACGTTTCGCTTTACAGATTCTGTTTTAGAGGAGCGCTCCTGAAGAAGCTGTAAAGCGAAACGTTGAGTGTCTCACTAAAGAAAAATAACAAATTTGATGTTATAAGGTTGTTTATTACTAGTATTACAATTACTGTAATTGTTATTTGGGAATTTCATCAATTATAAGCAAAAACGGTATGGTCCTTGTAGTATCTAATCCCATTTTATCTACATTGAAAATGATACAATGATTTATATTATTGTTGGATCATTCTAAGCATAAAGTTTGCTACAAGCAAAATAGATACGATAATCAGATACTAACTTGAGTAACCCTATTGGAAGATCAGCTAGAAATATACACTGACATTGATCATAAAGTTTGCTACAAGCGAAATAATAGGGTTACTCAAGTTAGTATCTGATTATCGTATCTTGGAGATCAGCTAGAAATATACACTGACATTGATCAAGAATCAGCCATATTAAAGGCGGATGGAAAAAGCTTTAGATAAGTACAAAGAACAAGGACGTATTACTTTAAGCATTGCTTGGAGTCGAAAGTGGTAAAATAAACTAGAAATCAGCATAATAGCATACTTATTAAATTGTTTTGAAAGTGAAAGTAAAGCAACAACAACATTTTACTGTACTCAGGCTGCTTATATATTACATTATGGAGTACCATAACAAAGTAAAGATGTACAGTTAATATTATTACATAATACGAGTTGTATAATATTTTGGCAAAAAAATTGTAGTTCTAGTTTTTTCACTTTAGAGTTACTATAATTAAATAAAACTAGAAGAACATCTCTTAGGTTCATCGAATCACAAATGGTGATTACTTGGAGCATTATTGTGAATGCCCTTAAGAATTGGTAGACTAGAATTATTATTCGTGTTAAGTTTACGAAAAGCATTTTTATCTTTGGTATTTAAAATTGCTAGATATGGTTCGAAACAGAATTTGTCCTTGTGTAGGTTATAAAAGTCATGTAAGTTGAGATTATTAACCCCATTATAGCATTTATGTATAAACTGGTCATTTAACTTCATATCTAATGCACCTTTAAACCAATTTATACTATTAAATTGTTGAAACAACTAATTATTGTAAATGTCAGTATTATCAAAAATACTTTTACTATACAGTAACCATGGTTGTATTACCCATTTTGATTCTAAACTAATAAGCGAGCATGCATAGTTTTACTCAGTTTTGTATTCTTTACACTTATTAATACAACGTAGTAAGTAACTTTTATGTTCTTAATTTCAGGCGCTTCTTAACATTCAATACATATTAAAAAAATTAGGTGTAATTTTTCTGATCATATATTGTTTTCAAAACCCTAAACCTCACAACCTTATAATAACATTGTTATATGAAATATTTGTAGTTGTATATCTATTGGAAGCATAAACTTCCTACATTTAGAAATGAAAGCATAAATTACCCATAATATATGACTTATTAAATTATGTATATATTTTATATGAACCGTTGAAATTAAATATCATCCCTACGAACTTTAATTCATCTATAAATACCAATTGTGTATCTTTGTTATTCAATTTTTTGTTTCCAAAGATAATAACTTTTGATTTGGAGCAATTTATCTGAAATTTCAATTTCTTATAAAATTTCTGTAACCTGTCTAAGAGCTTCTTCATGCCTACAGCATGGCCAGGTGGTTAGGGCGCTCGACTCGCAATCTGTGGGTTCCAATCCCCATCACACCGAACATGCTAGCCCTTCAGCCGTGGGGCGTTATAATGTGACGGTCAATCCCACTATTCGTTGGTAAAAGAGTAGCCCAAGAGTTGGCGGTGGGTGGTGATGACTAGCTGCCTTCCCTCTAATCTTACTGCTAAATTAGGAATGGCTAGCGTAGATAGCCCTCGTGTAGCTTTGCGCGAAATTTAAAACAAACAAACAAACATACCTACAGCTTCATTTCCCATCATTAATGTATTATCGGCATAAATCAACTATTATTGTATCACCAGCATACATAAATACAACATTCTTAAAGAAATTATCATGTAAGTGATCATTTAATTTCAATGAAATTTCAAGTATTTGATATGAATAACATTCTAAGTCATTGACAAATAGACTAAATAATAACGGTCATAAATATTCACGATGACTTACTCCTCTCAAACTAATAAGATAATAAAATGATTTATTTGTAAATACACATGATTTTATGGTCTTATAAGTATTCTAATTACACTGAATAGTTTGCTATGTATTTTTCCGTCATTGTTTATGACACAAGTTAGCAAAAATGTGGCAAAATATTCAATGTAATTAAAAATATGTTTAAGAACACAAAATCACGTGTCAAATGGCCTCTGATAGTCAACAAATAAATAACGCAATTATTTTTCTTAAAGTGAAATATACGAATAACACTTTTAGAGAAAAATAAGACAATATATATGTTAGCTCGATTAATGCTTTCATCATTCTCGGTACTCAACATTCTAACGTATACATAAAATCCTTGAACTGCAATTGGTTCCTTTGCTTTAGAATATTTTTGCCACAATTTCTAGTGGAGTTTAGGATTACTATGTTTCAACTTTCTTATCTGATCAATGACTTTATATATACATTCTTGTTTTTGATTCATGCTAGTTGTTTCTAATAGAGTTTGTTCTTTTTTAATCAAATCTCTCTTGTTTATATGTGACTTTTTTATTATACTTTTGTCTTGTTTTATGATAATTTTGTCTGTCCATCCAACAATCTTCATCACAGTTAGTTGTGTTGTTCTTTTAAAAATTTTGTTTTCTTTTTGTTATTTTTACTTTGGCAAAAGTTAATCTTGGCTGAATGATTTACAATACTATTTATGTTGGATGTTAATTTTTGAGCAGACATTTAAGATGCTCTACCTATTAATGTGTTTACTCTTTCCACATCAACCCATTTCAAATAAGATTTTTATTTTCACTCTCAACCAATTTTTTAAATATCATATTATCCTTTTCAATATCGGAGTCAGATATACCGTCTTCTGTACGATCGCAATTATCTTTCTTACCTAGTCCACATATGTTAGCTTCTATCACACAATGTTTATCCGGGCGCAGTGGATTAAAATCATCAATCACAAACTTTCAAACTCTGCTAATTAAAAATGAAGATTCAATCGTGTAATAAATTACTGTGACAACAGCAAAAATTTCTTTTAGTATTCCTCTATCAGTGACACATATACAATTAAATATAAATAAAATATTAGTAAGGTTGAATACGTTATATTAAAACAATTTTGTAGCTTCACCATGTCGTTACTGTTCATGTTGCCACGTCCAGTCAGATTCTATCTACCGACAGTGCATCTTGACAACATCCCTGCAGCGTAATTTCTGTTGCAAAACGATCCATCGTAAGGCTATCATGTCCAGAACACATCTCTTCTCCCTGTTTGCTTTCTATAGCCCATTTAGTCTACAAAGATGACGATTTTATAGCGCCCGTTATAACAGCCCGATCACACAGAAATCTATACGCTGGAATAGCGTGAATACCAGTTTCATTTTCTAACTGCTTGAGATATGCGAGTTTGAATGGATATGTCGTGATGGTAACTTAGGTACAAGTAATTTGTGTTGTTTTTTCTAGATGGATATCCTTGATTATGTTGCGCGTTCTTTTCTGGGACATGTGTACGGCTTTTGCCACTGACCTTTGTGTTCGTGGAATCTCACCTGTTACTAGACGCTGAACTTTGCTTACCACGGCTGGATTTCGACTTGGTGCAAGTCCCTTTCTGGATGGTTCTAGTGCACCAAGTTAATCCACATTCTTTATTTTCCAATGCTGTCAAGTACAAGGGTTATACCCCACCTTGAAAATTATAAACCCCCTAACCTAAACCACATTTTTCTACCTGAGTGTATGAATATCTTATGTTAGAAAGGGCTGTTTCATATCCTTTCAAGAAGCGATCAATTTTCGGTGACATAAAAAACCTACGTAACACCAAACAATGTCAACATGTAATTTTGATACATGTTATTCTATCGCGCTTTATATTTGTTGTGGTTATTGCGTGACTTTATGATTTACATATTCAAAATCGTTTAAATATAACATCATTAATCATCTGTATTTTGATACATCTCTAGCATTGCAGTACAATAGTAAGCACTGTTGTCCCTGGTATCATCAATTAAATACCTATATAATGGAATATCAAGGTTCTCCATATTACGTGCACTATCAATAGACCATAAAATTCATTTTCTCATTTAATTCCATGACTTTATTCATATAATTATCTATATTTCATTATATCACTTTGCGCGAAATCCATAACAAACAAACAATCTTATACCTGTACTTGTATAAAAATCCACGCACAACTGAATAAGAAAGTTATCAATATCATATGCCAATAGTTAGTTTGCAATGTCCTCAAGTGTTAGAGTATCTGAGTATTTTGTACCATAGGGTAGAATATATACAGTGTTTGATCTTTATCATATCCAAGTCAACTTTTATCATTTACTAGCAACAATATTGCAGCACATGTTGTATTTCTTTATCAAATCCAAGTCAACTTTTAACATTTATTAGCAACAATATTGCAGCACATGTTGTGTTTCTTTATCAAATCCAAGCCATTTTTTATCATTTACTAGCAACAATATTGCAGCACATGTTGTGTTTCTTTATCAAATCCAAGTCAACTTTTAACATTTACTAGCAACAATATTGCAGCACATGTTGTGTTTCTTTCTTTGCATATTTTGTAATTGAACTATGTCTTCAAGTTTATGTCAGTCTTTAATGGAACCATGAAATCTTATTTCCTTAAAGTGGTTTTTCAGCTCTGGATTATTTATATCCAAACATTTTGTTCCTGAATAGCATAGTTATGTTCAAAGACTACGAGCGGTTTTTGTATTGTCCTTTTTATTTCAGATTTTGTTTCATTTCTGGATGCTGTTTTCTTCCTCTACCCCATATTACCTGGCCTGTAAAAGTCCATCATCTATATATTAGATGTTTGTTAGTGGAATTTTAAAAAAAAAATTTGGTTTTGTGATCATTTTTAAGTCGCCATTCTTCACCTTAATATAGAAATGATCGAGAGGGTGGAAATTGGG
>NW_013665967.1:271873-273055 GCF_000517525.1 Limulus polyphemus | reverse complement strand
TTCAAAAAAGCAAATTTTGAAGGGATACGGCAAGAATTATCTGTTGTGAATTGGGCAGCTGAGTTATTTATAGACACTGTTCAAATGTGGAAAATGTTGAAAGATAAGTTTTTAAATATTCAAGGTAAACATATTCCTTATAGAAAGAAAAAGTAGCTGCAAGTATAAAAGCACGTTGGCTCACAAAAAGTTTAAGAGATAAAATGAAAGAAGATCATAATAAATTTTAAATTGACTGGTATGACAGGAAATTTAGAAGATTATATAAGATCAAGAAAGTTGGTGAAACAGGAAATTAGGATATCAGAAAGGATGTATGAGAAAAAGTTGGCTGAAAATGTAAAAGATGAACAGTAAGGATTTCGTTAGATACATTAAGGGTAAACAAAATGTTAGGATGGGGGTAGGAACCCTGAGGGATGATAAAGGAAAGCTAGTATCTGATGATCATGAGATGACTGGGTTATTAAATTTTGCTTTTTCTTCGGTTTTTTACTAATGAAGATTTAAGTAGTATTCCACATCTTGAACAGTTGATAAATGGAAACGAGATCGAACAAGATGACTACATTAGTTCTGAGCTGGTTAAGAAAAAATTACAAATTTAAAAAAAATGATAAGGCTCCTGGGCCAAATAATAATTCCCTAAGGGTTTTGAAGGAGGTTAAAGACTGGATACGTGAGCCACTTACTACTATTTTGGTCAGTTCTTGAATAGTGGGCCGGTACCAGAGGATTAGAAGTTAGCTAATGTAACTCCTCTTTTACAGGGAGGTGATAAAAACTGTCCCAGTAATTATAGACCCTTTAGTCTTACATTAGTTGTGGGAAAAGCTTTGGAAAATCTTTTAAAATATTCTTTGCAAAGTCATTTAACAAAGTTTAGAATTTTATTGTAGAGAAAGTCTTGCTTAACAAATCTTATGACATTCTTTGAAAAGGCTACTGCTTATGTAGATGAGGATAAGGGTGTAAATTTGGATTTTCAGAAAGCATTTGACTAGGTGCCACATTAAAGGCTTGTCAAGAATTGTCTTTGTAGGTGTGGGGGATGAGTTAGTAAATTTGATATAAGAGGAAGAAACAAGAGGGTTGTTACAAATGGAGTTTAGTCAAATTGGTTTAATGTTATAAGTCGGGTACCTCAAGGCTCAGTCTTAAGACCTTTGCTCTTTTTGATTT
>NW_013665967.1:232500-271362 GCF_000517525.1 Limulus polyphemus | reverse complement strand
CATCATCTTTTTTTATAGTTAACAGTAAGAATAGTAGGACTAGGGGACACAAATATAAATTTTGGTAAGGTAGGAGTCATCTTCAGCTTAGACAGTTTCATTTTTCTAACAGGGTGGTTGGCGTTTGAGATTGGTTGCCTTCAGGTGTTGTAGAGGCAGTAAATATAAGTGAGTTTAAGAAAAAGCTTGATAAGTATATGAATGATAAGGGATGGCTTTAAGATTAAAAAAAAATATATTTTAATTTAGTTTAGAGGATGGAACAGCCGAGATGGACCAATAAGTCCCATGTTGTCCCAAAATGTTATGTTATGTTAAAATTACTAAAACTATTTGTTCATTGGTAGTTGGTGTGATATACTTTAATTATTGTATAATTGTCAAATTAAAATATTGTTCACTAACGGTGGGGTCTACATATTGCACAATGTTGAGTAATTTAAAGTTGTGTTTGTTATAACACTCAGTGTTAAGAACTGTACAAAAAAGGGGTGTAATCACTTTCTTATTTTATATGTCGAATTCATTTAGCACTAATTAGTGGGATTAATTGCAATATTCATTATATTTTTGTTTACATTTTTGTATGTGATTGTTTATTATTAGTTTCTTAAATGAAGTCATCGATCCGCAAACAACTTGGAACATAAACATTTTCAAAAACATGTGTTTAAAAAAATCTGATCCGGTAATTCTATGGTTAATAACCCAAACCCCAAAAAATAGCTACAATAAAAATAACTGTTACATACTTGTTTTAGTACTACTATAAGCTGAGAATCTCATATAAAAACACAATGAAAAGTTTTATGTCAAATAGTTTGTTTCTCTTACGTAAAATCTCACTGAAACAAGTTCAAGAATCAAGAATATCTAGGAAACATAAAACTTTCGATAGACGGCACAGAAAAAAAAGTGAAAGAATAAGAGCGAAACACGATTGCCACCTTCAATAGCATTGTTAGGTAAAATTGAAGGTATAACTACTTGAACGTGTTTAATATCTGGAGGAATTTAATATTGGTTGAAAAAAATGGTTTAAGATGTTAGTTTCGAAATTGAAGTTACGATCATCATCATCCTCGCGATGCATGTAGTCTTGGTAATTCAGAACATAGAAAAAATAAGTAGATTGATGAGGTGGTTAAACTATGGATAAGGAAATAAGGAATAGGGGCTTAAAACATAAAAGGAAGACATTATACTCGTTTTAGGTATAAAAAAAAGCAAAGTGACCGTTAACTAAAAACAACTCCTGCATAAATTATATGGATTTAAATACAGACTTTTATCATACAAATAAAACAGACATTTACATTTTTACCAATTTCTTCAAAACGAAATATAATTTCTCCAGCCACCCATCGATTTCCCAATCCACATGAACAACTGCCTACCTCAACAATATTCAGGATGACTCGCTCGTGAAGTTTCACTTCCGGAACAGCACACGTTGCACATAATACATTTTGCAGTTTTATTTTAAAAGTATAATTAAATTCAGAAAACAAAGCACGTGATTCTCTGTATAATTTTCCGTGGCTTGTTGTAATTTTTGTTTTAAAAGTAATTATTTCGCAGCGAACTGTATCTAAATAGTAAAACACAGTCTTACCCATCATGTAACCCAGACAGGCGAATAAACATGAAAATGGAATTCAATTTCATTAGCAGTGTGTTTAGCAATTTAAACACATATTCTGCTTACTTTTTACTTTGATATTATGAATATCCCCGTGTCAATGATCGCTATCAGCAGTGCAAGCTTTATTTTAGCACTTATTTCAAAGAACCGTTGCACAATATATTTAAATGAGAAAAACAGTTGGATAAATAAGATGGATAAATTGCAAATAACAACATGTGCAAATTGAATGCTTGGTTCAAACATATATATGTTACTACGTTTTTCACATACGCTGTGTATTTACTATTATGTATGGTTCGTGCATGGATGCGTTATACAGCATGTCACACAACCAAGATGTACTTACTACCAGATTAAATCATATACACTTACGTTACACAGCCTGTTAATTAACGTGGAAGTACTACCAGATTAAATCTTACACACTTACGTTACACAGCGTGAAAGTACTACCAAATTAATCTATCCATACATAAGTTATACAATCTGATACACAACGTGGATGTACTACCAAATTAATCCATACACACATACGTTATACAACCTGATACACAATGTGGATGTACCACCAGATTCAATCTTACACACTTACGTTACACAACCTGTTACTTAACGTGGAAGTACTACCTGATTAAAATCTTACACCCTTACGTTACACAACGTGGAAGTTCTACCAAATTAATCCATACACACATACGTTATACAACCTGATACACAACGTGGATGTACTACCAGATTCAATCTTACACACTTACGTTACAACCTCTGTTACTTAACGTGGAAGTACTACCAGATTAAAATATTACACACTTAGGTTCCACAACGTGGAAGTTCTACCAATTTAATCCATACATACATACGTTATATAATCTGATACACAACGTGGATGTACTACCAAATTAATCCATACATACATACGTTATATAATCTGATACACAACGTGAATGTACTACCAAATTAATCCATACATACATACGTTATATAATCTGATACACAACGTGAATGTACTACCAAATTAATCCATACATACATAAGTTATACAATCTGATACACAACGTGAATGTACTACCAAATTAATCCATACATACATACGTTATATAATCTGATACACAACGTGAATGTACTACCAAATTAATCCATACATACATAAGTTATACAATCTGATACACAACTTGGATGTACTACCAAAATAATACATACGTTATATAATCTGATACACAACGTGGATGTACTACCAAATTAATCCATACATACATACGTTATATAATCTGATATACAACGTGGATGTACTACCAGATTAATTCATACACGTCTAAGCCTACACCATCTCCTACAGGTAGCTACAACAGATTTACATACTTTATGCTCGATTCTTAAGTAGCCATCCGTCTTAACAAAATTTTCATAAGCTGTACACCACCTTCATGATTGAACTACAGATACACCTTATTAGTGTCCACCTCTCCAACTAGTTAATCCACCAACAGAGAAGATAATAAAATGAAAACAATTTCACGAGGGTGGTGTTAAGCTTTCCTTCTCACCAAGTAGAGGGAACTCCGAGCTTTACAAGTAATCATGAACGTGAGAAAATTTTATATCTTTGGCAGTAAAACAGCCGCGCTAACCTCACTAGACGCGTTTTTCCAAACATTGTTCAATAAAGTCGAAGTGTTAAAACCACGGGAAGTGAACATTTTGTATTCAGATGACGCCAGAAGATTTCGTCATCGCAGTAAAACAAATGTGTTAATTTCCCGGATACGGCTTTATTGCAAAACGTGCACGCCATATAAGGTTGTTTGTATATAAGGCTGCCCTCTATACTCAATTTTTATGTTTATGGATGTAATTCTCTGATAAGCAGGTTATTAACGTTTGAGTATGTGTCGCAATATCATAGCAGAATTCATAGCTAATGATCTTTAAAATGTGATTTAAACTTATGTCTGTTAAATTTTAGCTTTTAAAGAGGAATGTGTTATCAGTGTTAGTTGCTACACGTCTACCCCATTCTGTAAGAAATGATATTTAAAGCAAATGAGAACGGAAGCCCTTTGTCTGTTTCCATCCATCTCACTAGGTTTAATTTCGTACTGTTCCCTTGATGACATTCGCATTTGCAAAGAATTAGGTTTAGGCTTTAAAATACAATATTTATCATAAATAGAAACATTTTTAACTGATCTCAGTGAGCTACACCGCAAATACTTAAGTATCACTTTGAAATGTTAACTAAAATTATATAATAGTGTTAAAATTGAAAAGTAGTTGTGTGATAACAACTGTAATTTCTTAAAATAACTCAAAATGGATTCTTAATATATCTTGACATTAGTTGAAAGTCCAAAGGTAATAAAAAAGTAACTACAAACGAATCCGTGTATATCTTCTATATATTAAAAACCCTGCTAATAATAGGAATTTTAATACATTTGTTTATTTTTGGGGTGCCAGTTTGCTGTGTGATAGATAGCCTATGAATTTTGGAGCTGGAGAGCGCGAGCATGATTCGAATCCGTTCGATACCACAGAATACTACCCTGCATCTTAAACTGCGAGTTCGTTATATGAGTAACAGTCAATCTCTTAGTGTTGTTTGTGGGTGGCAAGGTGACGCTGACTGGTTGCCTTCTTCTAGCCAGCAGCTCAAAATTTAGGACGGCGGCAGATAGTCTTAGTATGCTTGTCATATATATACATACAAAATACAAATAATTTTTTTTGTTATGTGCAACGCTAAACAGTGGGCTAATGTTGATGTGCAACTGCGGGGATTTAACCCGAAATTTTAATTTTAATACAAATTAAATAAATATGTTGTCATATAATAAAGTAGTTGCGCTACAACAAAGAAAAGTTAGAGAGTTGAAATCAATGAACTATTACATGTAGTAAAAGTATCTGCTCCCTGCATGCTTTCCATAACCCGTCTTGAGTACGAGAACGACAGTTTCCAATCTCATGTTTCAACAGTTCGATCTCACAGAAATTCATAGCTGACTTGACCTGTATGTCTCCACATGGAATAGCATAAATACAGTTTCATTATCCAGCTGCTTGTAGTATGCGACAGAACAGATATATCGTGAAAGCAGCTTGTGTACATAGGACTTGTTCGCTTTTCCAGAAGGAGATCCTTCTTTATTATGTTGTGAACTGTTGCTTTCGACATGCGAATGTTTTGTTTTCCTCTGACCTTTATGTTCGTAGATTCTCACCTGTTACAAGAAGCCGTACTTTTCTTACCACAGCTGGGGTACACCTTGTTGGATGGTTCTTGTATTCCAAATTGATCCATATTCCTTTATTTTGCAATTCCATTAAGTGCAATGATGTGTTTTTTGTTGTTAAACACAAAGCTACACAATGAGCTATCAGTGTCTGACCACTGTGAGTATCAAGACAATGATTTTCAGTGTTTTAAGCATTAGATGTACTTTAAGCTACTGGGGACCATGTACAAGGGATATCCCATCTTGGAAATTATAAATCCACAATCTGACCGCATCTTTATGACCTATGCATATGAATATTTTGTGTTGGAAACGGTTGTTACATACACTTTCCAAAAACGATCAATTTCCAGTGGTATCGGACTTACTATGAAATGTTAAAATGTAGTTCTTATACATCCCGTTCCACCGGGACTTCATATCGAATGTGGTTATCACTTGACTTGTTGAATTATATATTCAACATCGTTTTAATATAAGGTTCTCAAGCTTCTGTTTGTTTGTTTTTTGCATTTCGCGGAAAGCTTCTTGGGGGCTACCTGCGCTGGCCGTCAATAATTTAGCAGTTATAGACTAGAGAGAAGGCAGCTAGTCATTATCATCCACCACCAATCTTGAGCTACTCTTTTACCAACGAATAGTGGGATTGATCACCATGTTATAGCGTCCCATGGCTGAAAGACGAACAGGTTCAGTGACGGGGATTCGAAACCGCGACCGCAGAATGCCAATCGACCACCCTAACCTTCAGGTCATGCAAATTCTCAAGCTTCTGTAAAAGCACTCATAAAAGTCATATATATATCTGTAACGTGGAATTAAATGTATGTGGTTATTTTCACAATACACAAATGGCAACAACGAGAAACATTGAAAACAAGTCCGTGTATTTTATTGTACAGTAATGAACACAATTATGAGAACACGCAAGTGATACACATACAGGAATCACAAACAACGAATAATGACAACTAGAATTTATCAATGGCATGAAACATATCATAGAAAATTCAAAATAAAAGTGAACAATTTGTACAATGCGCTAATATTTTGTATGTGAGCTATTCTGTACATAGAGCATTGACCCTTGTTTAAATGTCGCCATACAGTTTACCAAGTACGATTGCAGAACATTTGTCTAAACATCCTTTATTACTCCTCATAATTCACCCAAGTTGTTTGGTCGCCTTTTGGCTTTCTCTGGTTTTACATTAGCTCAAGAATGTTCATATCGGCGTTGTAAGCGTTTCATCCGCCTCCTTACGGTCAAGTTATCGTTTTACCATATTTGTTGTATGCTTCGAGGGAATGCCATGATACACACGAATCTACGTGCACTTGTCAAAACTATTACTTTTCTGAAAATCGTCGATACCATTGGCTGTGATGCAGCCCCAAACGTGTACTGATACCCACTATGTTTCACTGTAGATGTCGTGCATTGACTGTAATACCGTTATTCTCTTCGTCGTCGAACGAACTCTCATTGATTGCTGCGAAACAATTTTAACTTGAACTCATCTCTAAAGATCACAAGTCTCCATCTTTGATTTTTTCAACTGTTTGTAGTCCGATACTTTTGGTTCTGTTACCTCTTCTTAGCAACATTTTTCGAACAACTATATGTCTATTGAAACCTCTTCTTCCTGCTAATTTTAGTTTTACTGTTTTCAAGGTAACATGTAGAGCTGTATTAACATGGTCATTGACAAGATCTATACTAGACCGTTGTCGCGTAAAGGGAAGATATTGTGATAATACTTAACATAAGTTTTAGAGAGTTTCGGTTTTCTACTATTACCATCGTCAAAGTCTTACGTACAATTTTAAGTTTTACTGCACATTTTTTGCATGGAGTATCATTGACTGGCCAAAAACTTTGATTTCTAAACGATTACAACGCTGTATTTCAGTCCTGAGAGTAATTAATGTGACAATACTACTACTCGGCATAGTATGACTGTCTGCACGTTTATAGGTTTTATACTAGCGTGGTACTTTGTGAATGGTTGGGTGACAATCAATCACGGTGTAAATTTTGACTTGTTGTTGTTGTTTGTAGTTAAGCACAAAGCTACACAAAGGGCTATCTGTGCTCTGCCCACCACGGGTATCGAATGGGTGGGCATATATTACGAAAATGTCATGCAGTTCATTTTGACGTGATAAAGGGGTGGAGTTTCGTACTTGTTTCTTATATATTTTTTCTTGCAAGCAACAAAAATTAACGGTAACTAAACCTATTTTATTATATATATAAATAGTAGTTATGTTTCAACGATGGGAAACTCTAAAAGCAACTGCATATGTTTTGTAACACATTAAAGTACTGATATACCAACGATGGATGATTATGAGGACAATTCAATATATATTTACAATCTGTTAAGCGCTGTCAGTAGTTTAACAAACAAAAAATATATTTTTTATCTTCTTTGATATGTAGTATATTTTTATATCAATGAGAAAAATAGAAAAATTAAATCAAGGTTTGTATCCATAAAATATACACATTCAAATCCTTTATTAATTCAGCTTGTAGATTTGTACCTAACTCCTCCCACAGTTCTGGAGCTAGTGGTATCAAACTTAGTAGGTGGGCTCGGGTGATTCGCGGGTTCCTAATCTGTATGACGTAGCTCCTAACCAAGGGGGTTCCAAGAGAACCATATATAGTCCAGATAATCACCCAGGTATGATGTAGTCTGGGAGTAGGTTTACAGGGTCGCTGAGCTAGAATCTGACATCGCATTTTGTGTTCCTGTTCTCTCCACCCTCGGGATTCCAGGGTGCCATGTTTGAAACTGTGTTCAAACTCCTACTCACAAGCTAGCGGGAACAAACTTGGTACGCGTGTTTAGGTATCGTGGGTGGGAGTGATAGCGGATTTTTCTTTTAAATATCGACCACTCCCCCTTCGATTTGCTGTATAGGTATTTGGGGATAATGAAGGATATGTAGATCGGTATCGTGAATCATGTAGGGTCCCACGAACCCCGCAGTGGAGTGCAGATGTTTTATACTAAGATCCTTATATTAAGTATAGATCATACCTGTGTATCAACATCGTAAACAGAGAAATAGCTCAATATATCTTGAGTAAGTAATATTATAATTATTTTCAAAATAAAGCTAGTTTATGTTTTTACATCTGGACACAAGGTACTCATATGAAAATAGGAAGAAAAAACAATTTTCGAAGAAATTCCGGCTACTCCGCTTAATACAGATGGAATGGTTCTCCAGTGGCTCAGCGGTATATTGGAGGCTTATAATGGTAAAAACCGGGTTTCAATACCTGTAGTAACAGATTGCACATTGTGTAGTTTTGTGTTAAAAACAAATAAACAAACAAAATCATACAAGTGTGTCTCTTACAACTCAATAGATATATATGCAGATATTATTATATTACAAAGTTTTCTTGACTCTATTGAGAATTTTCAACATTATTCAATTGTTATAACGAGATTATCAGATGTTCTAATACTAATGACATATTTCATAGTATTTCCTCCTGATAGAATTTATCATAATAAAACGCAGAGTTTTCACTAGAAAAGGAATATCTGATTCATTTGATAGTATCATATTTTTAAATGAAGAGATCGTTTTAGATGCATTTTTCTCAAGCTGTATCCGGGTATTTTTCTTATAGATGATAATTCTAGAGTACATGGGCTTCGTTATCAAACTAATTCTTTTTTTTTCCTTTGGATATGATAGCCAAACCCCCCCCCCCAAAAAAAGAAAAAACAACAACAAAATTTTGACTACACATGTACCATTCCCTATTGACTAGACATATACCATTCTCTATTGATTAGCCATGTACCATTCTCTATTGATTAGCCATGTACCATTCTATATTGACTACACATGTGCCACTTTATATTTACTAGACATCTACCATTCCCTATTGACTAGACATATACCATTCTCCATTGATTAGGCATGTACCATTCTCTATTGACTACACATGTACCACTTTATATTGACTAGATATGTACCATTCTCTATTGACTAGACATGTACCATTTTATATTGATTAGGCATGTACCATTTTATATTGACTACACATGTACCACTTTATATTTACTAGACATCTACCATTCTCTATTGACTAGACATGTACCATTCCCTATTGACTAGACATATACCATTCCCTATTGACTAGACATATACCATTCTCTATTGACTAGACATGTACCATTCTCTATTGACTAGACATATATCATTCTCTATTGACTAGTCATGTACCATTCTCTATTGACTAGACATGTACCATTTTATATTGATTAGGCATGTACCATTTTATATTGACTACACATGTACCACTTTATATTGACTAGACATATACCACTTTATATTAACTAGACATGTACCATTCCCTATTGACAAGACATGTACCATTCTCTAATGACTAGACATGTACCATTCTCTATTGACTAGACATGTACCATTCTCTATTGACTAGACATGTACAATTCTCTATTGACTAGACATGTACCATTCCCTATTGACTAGACATGTATCACTCTATATTGTCTAGACATGTACCATTCTCTAATGACTAGACATGTACCATTCTCTATTGACTAGACATGTACCATTCTCTATTGACTAGACATGTACCATTCCCTATTGACTAGACATGTATCATTCTCTATATTGACTAGACATGTACCACTTTATATTGACTAGACATGTATCACTCTATATTGACTAGACATGTACCACTTTATATTGACTAGACATGTACCATTCCCTATTGACTAGACATGTACCATTCTCTATTGACTAGACATGTACCACTCTATATTGACTAGACATGTACCATTCTATATTGACTAGACATGTACCACTCTATATTGACTAGACATGTACCATTCTATATTGACTAGACATGTATCATTCTCTATTGACTAGGCATGAACCATTCTCTATTTACTAGACATCTACCATTCTCTAATGACTAGACATGTACCATTCTTTATTGACTAGACATGTACCACTTTATATTGACTAGACATGCATCACTCTATATTGACTAGGCATGAACCATTCTCTATTTACTAGACATCTACCATTCTCTAATGACTAGACATGTACCATTCTTTATTGACTAGACATGTACCACTTTATATTGACTAGACATATATCACTCTATATTGTTTAGACATGTACCACTTTATATTGACTAGGCATGTACCATTCTCTATTTACTAGACATGTACCATTCTCTAAACAAGGAGATCGTTTAGACAGCTTTTCTCCGGGTCTTATAGATTACAATGTTTATCTTTCCATAGTTATATCTTGATATTTTTGTCTTGAAATGATTTCTCATCTAAAAAAACAACAACACACACACACTGAACATCTTTACTCAAGTTCAACAAGTCATACATGGGTAAAAAATGCAATTCCCAACTAGTTTAAACTGAATTTGGTTTCTACGTTCTGCTTGGCTGGATTTGTAAACACTGTCCCGTATTGCTAAAGGCTCCCTAACACTGATAGTACCACCAGTATCTAATATGTCTAGCAAGTGGTGTACTTACGAACAAACGTATATTGGTAAATAGGACGTGGAAAAGCTGCATCTGGACTACTAGAAATATTTCTACACTTTGGTGAGCTGTTTTGTTTGAGAGCCAATAATGCATTTTGAATAGTTGAAGTGAACCCTTGGACTTCCCATCACTGGAATAATTCTCAAGGAAAACAACTCGTTACTATCCAATACATGTTTCCACCAGAATAAATTTGAAGGATAAATTCAAAACACAAAATTTTCATAGAGCAATAAATCCCACATAAGCATTTCTATCCCACTAAACAGTCATGAAACAAAGAACATTACATAAAAACATGATACCAAATATAAGATTACGGTGTATATTTTGTAGAGAATGTCCTTAAAAACTGGACACATCGTTTAAACTGCAAGTTTCTTGTTTGCTTGCTTGTTCCATGTGTGTTTTAAACTGTAGGGACAAGAAGGTGTTGTTGTTTTAAGAATTTTATGCAGAGCTGTCTGTTATCTTGGGTTGATATACTATAAGGATATAACTGGTCAAAAATAGCCTCTACCAACTCTTAGATTGTTCTTGACTGACCGAATAGTGAGATTTGACCGTCACTCTTATAACACGCCGATGACCCCAAAGTCCAGATGGCGTTTTATCGGAAACGGGTCTCGATCCATGAATCCTAGGATTCACAGTCTGACCACGCTGAAGGCCATACGGCCCCAGGAAGTGGCAGAAACATTTAATGCTGCTTCTCACGTCACAGCTTAATTATACGTTAAATACTGTGATCGCGCTACTTAAAATTGTGAAGGAAACTACTGATAAACCTAGAGTTCAAAGGTCACATATGATACTAAGGTAATAACTGCAATCTAATAAACGTGTTCATGCATGATGAACATTGTATAAAAATGTGCTACATTGTGTTTCAGTTATTAATTTGTCGATAGTGCCCAATAAACGTATTGTGCATTCGAGCAGGCAAATAGAAACTAGTGTTGCTCCATAAGTCAGTTAAAGAGCAGAATCAAATTCTGTTAGAGGGACTCGACAAATCGAAATACACGCCTTATATTACAAATTTATGTCTGGAAAAGAAAACAGTCCTTGTTATACTGAGTTTTGTTTCTGGTTTCAAACTATTTTGATCAAATTGTGTGATACTGTTCAGACAAGTCATGACAGATGAAACTAACAGCTAACTATACATACACTGTATGTTACAATTGACGTTTATCAGGCAGTTTATAATACTTGGGTTTGTTTTCAGTTTTAAATCATTATAACTGCACAGTGGAAATGTCTGATATTGGTCACTTATGTTTATAAATCTAAGCAACCAGACACAATAAAATTATCAGCTCTATTTGATCGAACATAGTTTATTGTAGCACACTATATTTACTTTGTACTTAAAACACAATGAATATTACATTTAGTGTAGACAGAGAATCCTATCTCATCTTTCTTTCATATTCTTTCTTGAGGTTAAGCCAGTCTGACAAGACGTAAAAGACTATAGTTGATATTCATACTACTTTGATCAAAAATACAATAAAAGCTTTAAAATGCCACTGTTGATTATTGTATTTGTATTTCTATAGGTAGAACGTGCAAATATTCGAGAAAAAATAAAAAGGAGATATGAGCATTGAAAAACCTAAGAACTTTTGTACACTTACGTACCTAAAGCACGTGCAGCTCGTGCATTCATGCATGAACTTTGCTGTTTGTTCTTCTTAGCCGAGTTACTTCATCTTTTGGTTCGACCGAAGACAAATGTGATGACTCTTTCAAATGGTTATACTTAATTCTGATATATATATATAAATATATAAATGTCAATAATATGTTGATATGCTTTTAGAGTACAAGCAATGACCACTTACATTTGTTCAGAGGATTTTCTTCAGCAATAACAGTGAGAATACATCAATACTAAATAAGGTTAGGACTAAAGGAGGTACAAGTTTTGTTTTATGAGTTACATTAATGGAAGTTAATTATGAAGCATCCCTCTTCTGAAGATTGTGTTCGAACTTGAAACACTAATGAATATTCCTCTTAGAAATTATTTACAAATGAAATGTTAGGGCTAAAGTTTATGATAAAAATTATATTAACTAGAGATTGTTTCCCACATTCCTCTTAATTTGCTCATTGTGGATTTAAAACAGAGGCGTATTAAAAGGAATGTGGAAAGAAAAACACCTGTGTTTAACTTAACTTTTATCACATATTTTAGGCCTATTTGTTTTTATTGTTTCGCCTGCTTTCGCACTTAAACCGTAATTATTAACATACGATATGTTTGATTAGCTTGCCACTGGATGTTAAAATCTAAAACACTGTTTTACAAACAACCTTGAAGTCTAGATATTATGAACATGCAAGTTACAAGGTTTTAATGTCTAATTTACATGACGTGAACACATCGTTTTTACATGCCTTTATAAACATGCTGCAAAAATAGCTATTTGATCGTTAATGGTTATCCTGTATTTTTGTCTTCCTAATCGATGTTAAACCATAACATATTGTTTAATACTTGTGTAATAACATGAAACATTGTTATGTACACCTTTACACCTGTGTGTTTTAATCTGTCTTTGGAAGGTGAAACATTAAAATATACTTATAAATTTAAGTGTGTTGCAACATGAAGAATTTTCTAAGCAAGCAGTATAACTAACACTTATATCAATGTAATTTTACAGTTCTACGTGATATGAGAAGAAATATTGCTTTAACACACCCGGGCATTACAACATAAATATTGTTTATATGTGTTTCTTTAAACATACGTGATACGAAATGAAAACAATTTTTAAAAACTTTTTAAATGATGCATGTTATAACACACAGTTTTGCTTTATTTGTTTATTTAAATATTCGTGATTAAACCTGTTACTTGTGTTTATTTTCTTTTTAAGCACATAGCAATATTTTTATAGTGGCACTTTATATATGTACTTTACAAGAATCAATTTTTTTTTCACAGAGATTCTGTCTATATTTCACTAAAAACATATATTCAAAGAGTTATTGAAGCGTTCACAAACCATTCTAAAGATCTTATTTAAATAATCGAAGGATTAGGAAACAAAAACAGATCGGAAAAGGTAGATCAGTAATCTCCAAGTGTTTGCAAGATACTAACGCGTCGCGAATCAAGTGACTTTGATAAAAGAGAGAGATTATAAATAGCTGTAAGTGTGAATTGTCGATAAGTGAAACAGTCACAGTACTTCGAAACATGCGATCTGCTATGCTTGAGACAGTATCGTAAATCTCATATCACAACATTTAGGTCATGTGAGAATGGTGTCAGGACATGACAGATGTTCGTATTGTTAAGAGTGTCAGTGACTTAACTATAGATAATTATGGCTATATGGGCAAGGCAACATCGATGGAGTCAGTATAGCATGCTCTCCATTGATAGGGCTAGAATATATAAACAATGTTAAATAAATGATATATTTAGTTATATTTTACTCAACAGAGTGAATATTTATATATGATTTGAAGTATTGTTAGCATTAATACAACTAACTTATTCTTCTAAACTGTTCAGCCGACAAGCTGTTGAAGATACTGAAAATAAGTATGAAGCCCAATTTATCACTCGTCACTGAGTTATACTTAGGAGAAATTCCATTTCTCATCAGTAACTTTGGACAAGAGCAAGCTGAAAATAAATAAATAAAAATACCAGGATTTTTATATAATCCTATATAAATACAAGTTCACTGCAGCAAAATACAACTAAAAACATTATTTATATATAATAGATATAGCCCTCCACTGTAAGAAACCTAGTCTTGTTTTTTCGATCATTCTTGCCTCTTGCTAAATTCTCTAGTCTATTCTCCACGAAAACTGTTTCCTACAGCCGAAAATCTCTTCAACATGTATGGTATGTCTCTTTCAGAGGGTGATACAGGACATTCTGTATGAAAAACTTACCTCGGTATATTTATCCTGTCAGAATATTGTTTTCTTTTCTCGTATCTGACCTTTATCACTGATGAAATAAAAGTTTCAAGTCTTTGACGAGTATTGTTTCACACCATTCAACTTTCGTTTCAGTATTGTGGAATAAATACAG
The DNA here is from genome assembly GCF_000517525.1 of Limulus polyphemus. Taxonomy (NCBI): domain Eukaryota; kingdom Metazoa; phylum Arthropoda; class Merostomata; order Xiphosura; family Limulidae; genus Limulus; species Limulus polyphemus. Next base: position 256,830 of record NW_013665967.1, on the reverse strand, counting down.
TGTTCCACCATTATTAGAAGCCTATAGTTGTTTTTTGATTTGCTTTTGTTACTGATGAATGGTAAAATTCCCCCAAACCGGTATTACTCAGTGATAAGTAGTGAATCGGCACTTCATATTTATTTTCTAGGTTTTTGGTAAAAACGATATTTTGTATGTAATCTTGAAATAATGTCGGAATATGTTTCTGATAAGAAGATAAACGGTTCATATGTGATTGTGTTATGTCATCAATACAAGACTGTGTTTGGTTTTATGGTGTGAATATGATTTAGGAGACAGGAAAGTAAAACAACTCAGGAGTGATCGTGTTATGTCAACAATACAGGACTGGGATTGGTGTTATGGTGTGAATATGATTTAGGAGACAGGAAGGTAAAACAACTCGGGAGTGATCGTGTTATGTCAACAATACAGGACTGGGATTGGTGTTATGGTGTGAATATGATTTAGGAGACAGAAAGGTAAAACAACTCAGGAGTGATCGTGTTATGCCAACAATACAGGACTGGGTTTGGGGTTATGGTGTGAACTGCATTCTGTAAGTTAAGGGTGGGGTCGATCTTTACAGTACTTTCATGACTAGATTTTCATAACCATCTGAACACGTTTCAGGGTGAATGTTAGAGATTTTTGATTAGCAGGCCAATGTGTTGTTCCAGAAAGGTAATGTTTCCTTTGTCAACGCAGTACCTTAAGTTTGATTCCCAACAAACATCTTGGAAAGTCCTGTCCAGACTTCAGATTTTTACTGAATAGTCTTTGGGAGTATTTGGAGAGGTTAATTCGAAAGGCTACAACACAGTCTTCTAGTCGACGCTTTTTAGCCGAACGTTTGAAAGAAGAAGGCAAACAAACTGCACGAGACAGTATACAAAGTAGCTAAAGTTATTCAGGGCACCGCCAGTGTTGCAATGTATTAGGACTGCGGTCTTCTATGATTAAATGCTAGTGTAGTACATTTCTTCTATGATTAGGTGCTAGTATAACTCTCTGGAAGAACAGTGTGCATTTTCTAAGACATTTAGAAAGAGAGCCCAGAAAAGTAAAAATATTACGAAAATATTTAGTTGAAAGCTTTTATATTGTAACAATTACAAATTATCCACGTGGGTATTCCTACTTAATGTAAAAGATATAAAATTACTTTAGACACTTGCTCCCTCCACTCCCAGTGGGACAGCGGTAAATCTGAAGGCTTATATGCTAAAAACCAGATTTTGATACCCGTGGTGGGCATATTACAGATAGCCCATTGTGTAACTTTGTTCTTAATTCCAAGCAAACAAAACTTAAACTTGGTTATGCTTTTAAGAGATGGTGTTTGTTAACCTTTAGTTACATATTTATAAACTTAATAATTTATGGCTTGTTATTTTAAAAAAAATGTAAGTGTACACAGCTGATAATTCATTACATTTGTACATGTTTAATGTATGTCATTTTTGCTTTATTTTTAACGCTGTATTCTTTTGGTAAAAATATTACAAATTCTTATAGGTGAACAAATTATTTTAAACAGTTTCACATCATGTGAGTGGTAGGTATAGTTCATGAAAAGTCCTCTTTCATGAAATATTTTGTTTCTGTTGTCGTTTAGCCAGAATTGTTTCTATACATACGACGAAACCTTTTCTTAATTACATTTAGGCTGAAATGTTAACAATGAATAATAAATGTTTCATGAAAAACTTAAATTTTAAGTAGGCACTATATAAAATAATAACGACAAAGGGGCAAGCATTTAATACTACAAGGAAAATTATACCTGAATGCAATTTCAAAAATCGATGTGTCATTATAATATTTTATAATTTCTTTTCCGGCACATTGTACTATTATATCAATATAGTGTCATTATATAGTTATGTACTTGGCACGTTTCACGTTTCGAGTGTTCTGTTGTGATATTAAATACTTGTTTAAGCGCATTTTGCAAATGCTACCCGCCCTGGAAAGATAATATCCAATTTTGTCTTCATATGTGGGCATGTGTTGAGTTGCAATTTTGATGGTGAATTCACTTCAGGATTTATTTTCCGTAATTGTGTTCCAGTAGTATTGGCAGGTAGCTGATGGAGTTTTTGATGGAAGTACGGGTGTCAGAGATGTCCAAATGTTGGTAAACAACCAAATAAACACACAATTAAAAGGACAACTCCTGTGCTCCAGTATTTCATTAGGGTAGCTGGTGGAGTTTTTGATGGAAGTACGGGCTGTCAGAGATGTCCAAATGTTGGTAAACAACCAAATAAACACACAATTAAAAGGACAACTCCTGTGTTCCAGTATTTCATTAGGGTAGCTGATGGAGTTTTTGATGGAAGTACGGGCTGTCAGAGATGTCCAAATGTTGGTAAACAACCAAACAAACACGCAATTAAAAGGACAACTCCTGTGCTCCAGTATTTCATTAGGGTAGCTGATGGAGTTTTTGATGGAAGTACGGGCTGTCCAAATGTTGGAAACCAAACACAAGTACGTGACAACTCATTTTGGTGTATCGGGGTTTATAATGGGAAGATTTATGGCATGCTATCAAGAAACAATTACACCATGTAGTAACTGCTATATGCATAACACAATATGAATTACCATTCCATTAGCCATGATCTTAGTATAGACTTCAGTAGGAATACTAAAGTAATTATCAATGCACAAAAGGTAAAAAAACATACTATATTTTAATATGACTAATTCGGTAGTGGTCCTGTTTTGGGATAAGGAAGCGTAACAATGAAATAACATAAATATTTTGTGTTGCTACCGACGGACGAATGTACTGCATAACGATAAACTGAAGTAGTATTCGAATCACACGGGGACAGAATAATGCCAAGTGTCATAATTCCATGATTTTTATGGACATTTTGAATAAGAAAACGAACCGACGTTAAATGCCTTAACCCTTCTACGTGATTTTAAAGAGACTGACACGGCCATACACGGCTGAACATATTTGACTTTGAAGGGTGGGAGCACCTTATTTTTTATGTTAGTCGTGACCAGAGAATTCAAAACTGAAACAACTACCGGATTATAAGTGGGGTGCTAGCCGTCCCTAATTTAGTAGTGTAAGACTAGAGGGAAGGCAGCTAGTCAATATCACCCACCGGCTACTATTTTACTAACGAATAGTGGGATTGAGCGCCACATTATAACGCCCCCACAGCTGAAAGGGCGAGCACGTTCGATGACGGGGGTTCGAGCACATGCCCATAACGTCTTCTGCTGTCTGATCTAATCTTTGTCCCGAAGATGTAGAGAATGTATGAATGATCTTTCAGACAAAGCAATTCAGTCGATCCTACTACTCATTCTCCATAGATATATCATGAGTGAAACTGATTCGTTAACAATATACAGAGAATAAACTGTGCTCATAAAAGTTTGTATTGTTCACTAAGAGTTGATTACATTCATCTATGCAAAAATATCGTAGTTGTTTTTTTATAACTATTCATATAAACGTCCTTCCCCTAGTGAGGCATTCCAATAACCGTTTTCATTTATATAAGTAAAATTTAGACATTAAAATCGGACAATAAACAGTAGTTAAGTCAACAATGTTTTTTTTAAAATTAACTTGAACTCCACACAGTAGTAAAACATGACTAAATAAACCTAACATGGGAAACATAAAAACTAGAAAATAGTTTCACTTTTAGAAAACTATTTCAGGATTCTGAACTAGAAAGTTCTCGAGAGCTAATGTTGGTACGTTTTTATGATAACTGTATATCAGTCTCTAAGTTATATTGGTTGTCACAGCTTATAGTACAAATTACCGGTTAACACCATTTAAATATTATCCAGTAAGTTTAAAAAAAACAAAAAAAACTTTTAAACAAATAACCATTTAACCTTTCGATGGTTTAGAGATAGAACAGACAGAACCACACGTGAAACTTATCCAGCAAGTTTCAATGCAAACAAATAACCATTTAACCTTTTGGAGGTTTAGAGATGGAACAGATAGAACCACACGTAAAACTTATCCAGCAAGTTTCAATGCAAACAAAGAACTATTTAACCGTCTGGAGGTTTAGAGATGGAACTATACATGAAAATTATCCAGTAGGTGTCAATATAAACTTGAAAATTTGAGCAAACAAAACAAGACGAACGGGAAAAGAATTTGTTATTCTAAAACATCATTGTAACCTGTTTGGATGTACTCTACCCACTACGAGTATCGAAACCCGATTTCTAGCAGTTTAGGTCTACAGACATACCACTGTACCACTGGGAGGAGAGAAGAAAGTGCTTTCAATTATCAGAATAAACTATCACTGTGAGGTTCAAACGCCCCCTCATGATTCATAGAGGTCCAATTGTGCCAATCAAGCTCCTCCTTTATCGCCAGTTTCTTCTATAGCTATCCTAAGAGGGCTCGTACCGCAAGAAAAAAAACTAACCCTAAAAACATATGATACCTGAACACGTATGCCAAGTTTGGTCCTGCTAGCTAGAGCGTGATGATATTTACACAGTTTCGGACATGGTGTCCTTGGAATCCCAGGGAGGAATGGCAGGAACACAAAACCCTATGCCAGATTCAGGTTCAGAGACCCTGAAAACCTGTTATTCGACCTCTATTATGCCTGGGTGACCTTCTGAGGGCGTTTAGTTCTCCTTTATATCTCCTTGGAAAGGGTTTACGCCGTACAGGTAAGGACCCTCTCTCCCAGGCCACCACTATTCTGCCAGTCAAGTTTGGTTCTGCTAGCTCCAAAACTGTGGGAAGTGTTAGTTCGATATACGTACATATAAAGCTAGAAGCTGATTTAATGTAGGACATAAATTTTGTTCTCCTTGTTAGCAAAATCACGAATCATTTCCCATTGTTAAAATATATATATCAGTGTTGTTCTCTTTGTTAAACAGATCATGAGCCTATTTCCATTGTTAAAATAAATATTAATTTTCTCCCCTTTGTTAACAAAATGAACTTTATGATAGTGAGACTTTACTGGATGACTTATCGTCAATGGAGGTATGTATTTGTGTATTGATCATTGAGGTAGTTAACTAAATTCATGGTATATTTATATAGCTGTGAGAGTAACGGTATAGTATACACTTCTTTCATTATATTTATGGAGTTTCCCTTGTTAGGTGGCTATAATTCGAGAAGTGGTTCTATATTAATTATTTCTAAAAAAAACCCAGTGGCACAGCGGTATGTCTGCGGAATTACTACGCTAGAAACCGGGTTTCGATACCCGTAGTTGGCAGAGCACAGATAACCCTTTGTGTAGCTTTGTGCTTAACTACAAAGAAACATCTCTTCTAAAAATATTATAAAAATACTTCAATAATTGACGTTTTTGTTATATTTTTCTTTTTATGTACACCTATTTTTGTTGTTCGTTATTGTGTTCTATTACTAAATAATTCATTTTATGTTTATCGTCACATATAAAAAATTTTTTTGGTATACATTAGCAGGAAGTTGAGATATTCGTGCAATCGTCAGCATTAGACCAAGTCAGTAATAACAGTCTTAAATGTCGTTTAAAAGTATTCATGAGTTCATATTTCATAGTTGTGAATCTCTTTTCACTCAAAACCGTTATAAAAATGTAAGAAAATGCAGAAAGTTTTTTTTTATAGTCTAAATGTATTGAGTGTCTTTCATTGAAAATGACAACTCGAATTATATTTTTTTCGAAGTTTAGAAGCAACAGTGTTGTGTAAGCTGTAGATTTTTTTGATTTTTGTTGAACAGGCGAAATGCTATCTTTGATCCTAAGTAATACTCAGGCTTCACCAGCTGATTCAGTGATTTTAAAATCGTTGGCACGCACAAATTGGCCACCGTTTTTCAATGTGCGACTGGCGATGTTTGATGCGGAGTCATATCGAGAGCACGTTCATCATTCAACAAAAATCAGTAATATATATCGACAAGCTACACTGAAAAAAAGCGACCATCTGATTAGATTCAAAGTTTGTAAGCCGTGTTGTGTTTGCGACAGAAGACTGAACAGGCAATGCTGAAGTATAGAAAGTTTTAGCTGTCATCTATTTACTTAGTTTCAGATCATCATTAATATTTATTATAAAATGTAGTTAATTTATATCCTTGGGCAAATAGTTTTACATTGACGTAAGTTTTCTACTCACAAGGCCATTCTAGATGTATGTTTGGTTAATCTTTCGGTTTTGTGTTTGAAATATGATAATTTTTTTTACATTAGATGACAAAGTGTATATATATATCCAATGGAAACTGTAGTTTCAAGCTACGTCAGTGCTCTTCACCTGATTAGATAAAAACGAAAAGTTTGAAGGTTTCCTAGCTAACTTTGGAACGACTGTAAGTTTATCTTCATAGGTTTTAAATAAAAGATGATTCAAATTACGGCGTTATATTATTTTATTTTTGTCTTTGCGTAGTTGGTACTTTTTCTAATTGGCTTGACTAGATTTCTAAATAGTTAATCTGTGGTATTTAGAGCTATGGAAAACTTGTCTATTTATACTAGGGAAACTTAGGATTTTTTACATTTTTTTTTAGAATTTTCACGCAAACTACATAAAGGTTATTTGTCCATAAATGTCCATAATTTTGAACTGCTAAAAGGAAGACAGCTAGTCAACTGCCCAACTTCCAACTCTTGTCCTTGTCCAATCGGAATTTGACCGTCACTCTTATAGCACACCCACGGCCCAAAGTGTGTAACTAACAACTTTTACATAATTTATTTATGCTCAGATTTTTCTTTATTTATGGTGTATTTATTTGTTTGTTGTTTAGCACAAAGTTACACAATAATTTACCTGTGTTCTTCTCACCACAGGTATCGAAACCCAATTTTTAGCGTTGTAAGCCCGGAGACTTACCTTTGAGTCACCGGGAGGGTGGCTTAATTTATGAACTGTTATTAAAAATTATATGGGAGTTGAATGAATGAAGAGTTAAGCAGTTAAGAACTTGAATGGTTAAAAAACAAGTAACTCCTGCATTTCACACACACTTGTGTACATGAAGTGTCTGAACAAACCAAAGCACATGTTACCTATCTTGTTTTATCTTAATATGCCTAACAGGATCTCAAGATTAAAAAAGTGCGATAACCCAAGTGCTTTCGGAAAGTAGAACTGAAGGTAGATCTTCCGATCGGCTATCGGATTTCTTATTTTGTGAGACTTCTTTGTATTATGGAAAGGATGGTGTGATTCACAAATTCTTATAAATAACGTTCACACTGAAGCCAAACGAGAATAACAATGTGCCCTTCTTGATTAGGACTAACTAATCCATAGATGTAGCAGCAAATAAAAGAGGATCGGAGCTTTAGTTAGGTAGGATGAACTGAATAGTGTAAGTGGTGAGTTGTATGCAGACAACACCATATTTGTAAATAAAACACTTAATACTTCATTGTTTAGATCTTTAAAGTATTCACATTGTATTATAGGACGAACTTTAAAAACAAATTAAAAGAAATGACAGGAAATAATGAATTCCTAAATGAAAATAGAACTGAACTTTGACAATTAATTCCGAAAACATATATTCTGGTCGGTTGACTTTATAGAATCACCGTGTAAGGAGGTTTAAACCAGTGAAAGATAAAAGCTCCTTAAAAAAACACGACTTTTCTCGACAACTAAAAGAAATGCGGAGTCCACCAGTCAAGAAAGAGAACCCTACAGTGTAACGAGTCTGTTCCTATTCTAAGAAATGGCCAATTACGTCTTCAACCCACCCTCCTGGGGGGTGACTACACAAAAGGAAAGCATATCGCCTTGTACAACTGACTAAGGGATGGTAAAGATCACAAAGATTGTGACACTGTACAATTTCACAGTTACTGATGTCGAAAACAAGCTTCAGTGTGATTTTTATTTTGATTACTATATATATTACTCAAGTTGAAATAGGTTTAAACGACAGCTTTATACTTATTCAGTTACAAATTGATTAAACAATGACAAAAGAGATAAAAATACACGAATATTTACGAGAATTGACGAGGGAGAATGATAATTAGGGTAATTTGCAGTAATATTTAACCAATCGTGCCTCACATGCAGGCGTGCTATATAAATTACAACAGAAGCGTTCGGGGAGACCGGTTATTTCTAATAAGCCTACAATTACGCTCCGAGTGGCAAATTTGAAAATTCAGTTCTTGAGCTTTAATCCTGACTGATCTTACCTGAAACATTACTTCTGAAGCTGTTAATCAAATTAAACACTTGAGTTTTCATGAAAATGTGTATTTACTATTTTTTAAACGGGATCATTATTTGCTAGTATTGCTCTATATAAATAGTAATGTAATAGAAGGAATTATTAAGTATTTGTTCATTAAATTTAGGAAAATTGCAATCAAGAACTTTATTTTCTGTTGAATAAAACTGCTCATGATTAAATTAGTGATGTGAACATTGGTTCTAGATTAGCTTCTGCTTTAGCAGCAAATGTTTTATATTATCACGAATAAATCAAATGTAAAGAAGCTCTTCAGGCATTTCAATCTTTATATCAATCCAGATATGTTGATGACTTTTCTAATCTTCCGAATGTATTAATAGTTTCCTCACTTACCAACAGAGTAAACAATCACACATTAAGCTTACAGTCAAGCATCAGACAAATATTTATTTTCTAGACACTTTGGTTTACGATAAGGAAAGTGCATTTCTTGGATAATTATTATCACAAAACGAATTTTCTTTTTATGCGCAGTTCACTATATTTGTTTCGGCGATTTGCAAAGTTAATCTAATAGATATTTTCCTCAAGAAAGTTTTCTTCTTAGTGACAATTTGAGTTACTCATTGATGTTTTTGTTGTTGTTTGTTATTACGCACAAAGCTACACAAAGGGCTATCGGAATCCGGTTGCTAGCAGTATAAGTCCGCACACATACCACTGTGCTACTGAGGGGCATTACTACTTGAAAAAACAATACCACCACAAAATTTGTGTTAGAATAAAACATTTCTCTATCATTTCTTCGTTGTTTTAATTACCAAATTTATCAAGTAAAGAACTACCTCCATAGTTCAAATTATTAGCGTATACATTCCGACGAAAATAATCTTGTTTGTGTTTTTCATACATAAGATATCGTGATATGAACATGAAGTAAATATTGACTAGCCTTGGACATGCCAATAGAGAAATTTAAATTATGTATGTCTTATGTTCAAACTGAGACTACGGCATCACCTCAGAAATGTAACCTTTCTCTTGAAGTATTTTGGAGCTATGTGCATCACTCAACTTTTCTAACTACAAACTCAATAACTACAATGTCTCAAGAACAAAAGGCACGTTAAGAACGCACTATATTGACACACACTGATTCGAGAACATATTCCAGGATTTGGGGAAGAATAGCAGCGTTAGCATGAAAATATTTTTATAATATTGCTGTCAATAACTCACCGAATTGTTTTTTTTCCCTTTGTTAAATTACCCCTACTTCCCGTTAAAAAAAGCTTTATATAGTGTATATTTAAAAGTCGATAAAGGACGGGGTAGAGAAAGAAAGATTAATTCGCTTACAGGACTTTATAAAACTAAGGTTTACCAGGTATGTCAGAAAACTTGTCCGATCATCCATTATAAATACATAAGAAGAAAAAGCACGTCTAACACTCATTTGACACAGTATTTTCAGAACCAAACATAATAACTCAAACCATTTTGTTGTCTGAAGGTACCACACTGACTTGGTAGAACACGGTTAGGCACATATAGTCAGATACCATAGTTGTTCATTCTCAGAAGGGGCTTTAGCAGACAGATATGTGGATATACACGGTCAAAAAAAGGCATATCATATCTGTTTCCTTCTCCGAAAGAATCACAAAAAATGGTAGGGCTTTGGCAGGTAGATATGTAGATATACACGGCCAAAAAAGCATATCATATCTGTTTCCTTCTCCGAAAGAATCATAAAAAATGGTAGGGCTTTGGCAGGTAGATATGTAGATATACACGGCCAAAAAAAAGCATATTATATCTGTTTCCTTCTCCAAAAGAATCACAGTGACTTAGCACAGCTCTGTCAACTATATGTTGTTGACAGAACAGATCGTTTGTGTGTTTTTTTTTTGTTTTTTTTTTCAGGAGAATCACAGTTACGTCTGGCACAGCTCAGCCAGGTATGTGTAGTTAACAGAACAGACCGTATGTGTTTGTTTTTTCGGAAGAAATACAGTAACTTCGTATAGTTCAACCAGATACTGTCAAATGAATTGACCATATGGGATCATTCTTCGAAACAAAAGCAGCTGTTTTGTAGAGTTCAGCCAAATATATATTCATACATAATGAATGGCCGCTCGAAGGACCTATATGACTTGTTGAAAATTAGGCGGGCACTTAATTGATTGAGGAGCACGAAATATAAGGGTTTCTATGAATCTTGCTAACCGGCCGATTAAACGGGAAAGATTTTCGAACTAAAACATTAATCTTGTGACATAAAGAATTCTAGGAAACACTAACATTAGAAAGTAAAGATGATTAGATGAAAGATGGATCTTCGAATTTAATTATAAAAACTTTTAAGAAGAAAACCTAGAGACTAAAATTTATACAAACCAAGACTTGGGATTTAAAGGTGCTTATCAACTACTAACAACAGGAACTAAAACATTCTAAGAAAGATAAAAATTGGAAACCAAGAACCCTAATGATTGGAGAAAAGAATCGTAATAAAAAGCAAAATTTGGGAACAAAAAATGCTACTAATAAACTATATTTAGGAATTAAGACCCCAATAAAAATAAATTGTTTGTTTGTTTGAAGTTAAGCACAAAGCTATACAGTGGGCTATCTGTGCTCTGCCCACCACGTGCATCGAATCCCGGTTTTTAGCGTTGTAAGTCCGCAGACATACTGCTGTGCCACTGTGGGCAAATGAATAAATAAAACTTAGTATCGGTATTCAAGTGCTCCTACGAAACTACTCTTGAGAATTAGGAACCCTTATATAAAAGGGTCTTAAGTACTCGTAATGAAAAATGAATCAAGGTATATAAAAGGTACCTTGAAGTCCAAAGAATCCTATTCTTGTGAGTAAGGTGTTCCTATAAGCATTGTCTTGAGTTATAAGGTTTGTTTTAAGTATCATATTTGGATCTAAGAATGATTTTGATAACTATAAAGCTATTAACCATAATGTTGAAATATAAGAAATCTTATCTATTACGATCTTGTAAAAAAAAGAATTTCCTGTTAAGACTGGTCTTTTAACCGAAGAACATTAATTACGTTCAATTTTGGAATCTATCTAAGCACTCATAGCGGCCAATTTATCAAAACGTTTTTATTATATAAAGTTACTGTTACTTTCTGCTAAGTGTCCTAGCAGAATAATGTGGTTTTGAAAAATAAAATGAAAGTGAATACAGACATTTAAATTTTTATAACATGTGCAAAACAGGTATTAAAATATATTTAAAAAGTTGATTAGATTTAGACTGAGGACTTACAAAACTAGAAATTGGGGTTCGATACCCGTGGTGGGCAGAGCACAGATAGCCCATTGTGTAGCTTTGTGCTTAACTTCAAACAAACAAAGATTTAGATTGTGAAAATCATTGTTTCCAAGACAATGAACTTATGCCACGTCATCCAAAAAACATTTTTTAATAATTTTGGAAATTAACTAGTATGAATTATAAATTAAAGAGTACATAAGTTATTTCATTTCAAAATTAACTCATGGTGTAAATAAAAAAGTGTTTCTACAGGGTACATATTTAAAAATATTCTACAGTTGTGACTAGAAAAACAAGTTTAAAGATGTTACAGCTTATACACTTGAAAGTTCACTTACAGAATACAGAGCTAGGGTAATAAAAATGTTACCAGTTTTATATGGTGTAACTTAAAACTAAAATATATATTCAATAAATTTGAATATTAGAGAAGTTCGAGAGATCGGAATTATATAAGATCCAACATGCAAAGTGTCTCAAAATGCCTTATTCATCACTGCATTCAAAAATGTTGTTATAACGTTATTCCGATGTGGAAAAAATCAACAAAAACAGAAAAGAAACGCGTACCCATGTGGACGTGCACGCACATTCTTAAACCTTCAATGGTTGAAGTTATCATAACATCAAACCCGTAAAAAAGCCTACCAGTGTTTCCACCAATCGTTCTTGAACCGTACACTATAGTGTTAAATTGTCTATTCTAGAGTCTTCTGTCACTTTACCGTTTTTTAAATGAACACTACTGTCAGATGTAAGAATGTGAACTATGGCGTTTAAAGCACGACAGAGGTTGAGAAAGAAGCGGATTATAAGTAAATTGAGGCTGACGAATGAAATGTTAATAAGTTAATATCAGTAAGCTATTAGCAGCATAATATGTTATTAGTTTCCACAAAAAGCGACAGGCAACTCAATTAGAAAACGGCAACTGCGAATAATAGTGATTTTAAACAACAATTAAGTTTTTAATAAAGGAGGGTGAACAGGTTTTGCGCGCGCAAACAGGCAATTTGTGTTTTTTTTTCTGTCAAGGACGGCATGCTTGAACAACAATTCCAGAGAATTGATATTGAAGCGGCTGTGGAAAGTTGTATTTGTAGCATCACAACTGGCTTTAAAAAAAAAGAACAACCTAGTATAAAGAAGCTTAAAGAGCAATAAAGAAATTTATCATATTTAACAAAGACTATGAAAAATGGTGTATATTTATCTTCAACACTATTAGATTACGTTGGTTGGTTTAGATATGATAAGGTTAGACTACAATTTTCTTTCTGAACACCATTAGTTTACGTTTGTTGGTTGTAATCTGATAAAGTTAGATTACGAGCAACAAAGTGATTTTTGTTTTAGAACATATTTTACCACTGGACCTCCTGCTACTGTCAGATGTAGGACACTGTGCTATAGAGTTTAAAGTTATTATCTTATATTTATTGCACATACTATTACCTTTCGTGGCCTTTCCGTGACGGTGTATCATAATGTTTACGTTACTTCTTGAAACCTAAAATTATTTTAGATAAGAACAGTTTACTAGAATGTTTCAAAATTCCTTATTGAACTATCTGTTGCTGTTTGAGTTAGGAAGCATATTATTTTAATACAATAATAGGTAGGTAAACAACGATTTATAAGCACAAGGAAGAATTCTATTGATGGTGCAACATACCACATGTTTCGACAGAACATTGATCTGTCTTTTTCAGGTATAAATCGTTGTTTGCCTACCTATTATTATTTGTTGCTGTAAAATACGAGAACAAATATGTTGAAACTTACCTTTTTCACAGTAGTTTCCATCATAGTCAACATGGTTGCAGTTACAGACGGGCCCAGTGTCGGTGCTGATGCAAATGCCCCCATGTTGACATGGATCATGGTGCTCACACGATGCCAAAACTGTTGCTCGGACACCCTGCGAATGAGTCATCTCCTGTCGTTTAGGCATTCCTTCTTCATGAGCAAATATCACGTTCCTTATGGCTCCTTTAAAATGTGGCTCGTACAATACGGAAGGGAGTGACAAGTAACTCAGGTTGGAGCTGTACCATGCAGGTAACCCCCCAAAGTAAAGATCGCTGTTACTGGAATGGTTGCCGAAAAGGTATTCAATGCCCCGAGAAACCCGACTTTGAATGTCACCACCAACTCGTAACAGTGTCTCCTCCCCATTTCTTGTGACTTCTACATGATGCCATGCTCCATCATGAAGTCTATTCCCAGAGGTCAGAAGAGCTGCTCCACTCCCTAAATTAAACCAACATAACAGTCGATGTTTTTTAATGAAAACTATTTGAGTTTGGTAACTTACATGAAGTAACTAAGTTATAAAGATCGTAGACAATGGGTACACTGTGGCGGGTTCTTCTTTTTTTTCTATTTATTGTCAAAGCAGTGGGGTTTGTTTTGGAAGGGTCCCCCACTTCATACGCACAGTTTAATAAATGGTACACGGGACTGAATGGAACATTATCCTTTGATTTTCGCACTGAGGAACCTAAAGGACTCCTTTTTTATATTGATGATGGAGGTATATCTGACTTTTTCGAACTGAAACTTGTAGAGGGATCTATAAGGCTTCGCCCAATAGAGGTATTACGTTACATAGTTCACGATTAATAACCACATTATTCAGGAGTACTGACTATAAAACAATGATCGAACAACTTATAAGTAATTGACGATATTATTTTTTATATATTTTTGTCTGGTACATAAGCTCATACCAAGGAGCTAAAAGTAATAAACACTGCTTGTACAGACTCTCTCCTTCCTCGAGTTTCGTCACTTACATACCCAGGGAAATGGAAAGGTTCTTTGTAAAACAGTCTTGCCTTCTTGACGTTGGTCACTTACATGCTCATATGAAAACGGTAAAACTCCGAACAGAAATCAGTCACTCTGTACGTGACGTTGGTCAGTTATACGTCTAGAAGAAATAAAAAAAGCAAAACCATTAATTAGAAAGTGAATCTCCAAAGGAAAGATGTAAGAACAAATATATATATATATTTGCTTTAGAGGCAAACTTAACAAAATATTTATGGATGTGTGTGTATATATATACACACACACAGAGTAAGCCCGATTTCCCCAAAGATCTGGAGAGCCTTTTTGTTGTTAAACATGAACGGCAAATCCTTATGTCTAATGAGACGTCCGGGAGTACGCAGCCTTTCTCGTTCTTGTAATGTGAAGAGAGAGAGAGAAATACGTTCTTCATTAACAATGAGATTTTCGTTTCTTCGTGCGAGTGGCTTGGCCTTGTTTATCCTTGAGATGTTCTCCCTAGAAAACCATTGAAGCAACATCTCGATCCTACTCAACACACAACTTAGGCTTTGCTTCTCTATGAAGTAAATTAAAAGCAAGCTCATCTTATGTATTATTTTACGCTACACTCTATGTTTCTGTTCTATTACATTATTTCTTTTTCAAACACTGAATTGGTGGAGAATGTTACAAAGATTGAGATTGTAAAGATTGATTAAATCCGGAGAGTTAACGTTCATATACGCACATACATATATAGCCACATTCGAGGGTTAACGTTCATATACATATAGAAATTTGATAAAGCTGAAGGTTTGCTCAAAATGTTTCAAACAAATTCGAATAATTTGAAATTATTAAATGCGAGTAGCAAATAATATTTTCTCATATTTCCTTCTTGTTCGCAATGTGCAGGTGAAATTATTTCTTTCACTAGATATATGGTTATATAGTTAGTTTAATTACACTTGAGTCTACTTCAAGTTAACTGATGAATTTCAAAAGTATTTACGTTTTTTTTTTGTAACTATGTTAAATGTAATAATAAAAAATAAACCTTAGAAATTACTTAACGTTCCCTATTTAAGGTATTAAGGACCTAAGTATTTTTGATAATAACGCTTAACTACTTATTAAGCATATTGTATCCCTTAGTTTGCTCACTTTTATCAAACGTAATTAACGAAAACTGCTTTTCTACCACAGTCACCGCACGTAATGGTTTCCACAGCAACGACTTAACTTTAACTGTGCCTTACATTACATAACACAATCACAGACATGTTTTAATAACATGTATCTAATCTGAAAATGTTATTTTCTCACAACACACTAGGTAATGAAAAATAGAGTTATTACACAAGTATGAAAGTCAGAATTCACCATGGATCTAATTATCTTCTGCAGACTATAAGAATGTTAGTAGGAAAGAACTTCACGTGTAGTTTATGGAAACACAAATGTACGTCTTCTTCCCTTGAACTTTAGATATTAAGTTGAAAGGAATCTTTCATGATAAACTTTTCACATGTACAGCCAGCAGGAATATTCCTTGGTGAATGTAAGCATATAACCTGGAATAAAATGTTCATGGTAGGTTGTATGCGCGAATGCAATAAAGAGGATTTATCGAGCGATACTAGACCACCCCCTCACACACACACTTCATGTTTCAAACCCAACTATTGTTGGTTTTACAAGGTATTCATTCAACTGTATGGACACATACTCATCGGACACCAGTGAAGTGACACAAGAAACAATCCTTGTTAAAGGATATGTTGTTAAATAATGTATCAGAATGGAAGTCCCTAATATGAAGTTAGCATTGTCTGCAAGAACACTAGTAGTAAAAAGACCTATCACGTGAAATCAGGTCAACAGCTTGTTAAATCGCATTCGTGAAAAGAAAAGGAAGATAACACTAACTAAACTGTGCTCGGAGTTAGTTGATAAACTACAGCAACAAATGTCAAAGGAAAATTAATAATGCAAGCTTAATCACCTGGGAAGCATGAAAAAGTGGCCACATACGAAGTGTTCGTTATTCCAATAAACACACATTTGTGCACGTAATGCCGTAATAGTTATTCATTTAGACAATATTATCAGGTTAATTAATATACACTCTTTTTCTCATCAGATGAAGGTGTGTATGTGTAGAGTCAGACCAAGGAAAATTACCAACCTGAGTGCCTGTTTCCAACTGTTAAGGTATGCAGACATTTCATCACGGAGAGATATAAAGTTTGATGGTATGAACTTAGTGTAACCGTTGTATTGAAAGGCAGAACAATAGCTGGTCGCTACAAGAACGCCCTAGGGGACTATTCTATCTTGTGATATTCCACTTGGATAGATGGCAGATGCACAAATCCATAGAACAGTCTTATTCAGCGAGTCATGTATCCTGACTGCCAAAATCACGGGATCTTAATCCCATTGTGGGTTATTCTGTAAACCAGGCTTCGACATCGTTTTCTTAACCAGATATCCTTGTCAGAGTTGATACTGATTTTTTTCCTAGGAATGGTGTAATATGCCTGTTGAAACTTATCATCTCCTTGCTGCTTCATTACCAAACTGAATCAGTGGAGTCTTTGAGCCTCATCCCTGTTTCGTAAATGGGCGTTAGTTTCTGACGTACTTCCGACAAAAATTATTTTTCAGACTTAACAGCAATTACACATTTTCTAACGTAATTCTTGTAGTGAATATCTTTCTGGTCTAACAACAACTACACATTAATTAATGACGTACTTAGCGCAACTAATATTCTTCAGAGATAACAATAATTTACTTTTGAAGTATTGTTGGTAATGCCCTGGTAGTAACTAGAGGTTACTTGGAATGTATTTTCGTCTCTGATATAACTTACATAGTTTCCAAAGTACGACCCTCCCCCTCCAGTGGTTCAGCGGAAAGTCTGAAGGCTTTTAACGATGAAAACCAGGTTTTGATACAATTGGTGGGCACAGCACAGATAGCCCATAATGTAGCTTTGTGATACATAACGAAAAAACAAATACTAAGGCATATCTACAAATAATTGTTTAGAAGAAAATAAATTTTGAAATGACAAATTTTGCATTCTCTCTAAATCTGTGACGTCACATGTCTGTTTCCTTACTGCATCCTTGTAAATACTGGGTTCTTGAACCTAGAGGCAGTTTCTCAGAATATTGATTTCTATAGCGCTGTTTCTAAAGAGCTAACGTTAAATGAAAAACGATATAGACCAGCCTGTTCGAAACAATCAATTTACTCTTTTTAAAAGTAATATTATGGTTGGATTCAGCCACATATTGAAACAATCATAACTAATATATCTCAATAAGAAGAGCAGCATAACGTTATATGTACAGTAGCTGTTACATTAGAATCATAAGTGATCGTAAATATAGGCGGGTGTTTTGTTTTTAACTCATATAACTTTAACTTCACTTATCATTGACGAACGACAGGACTAGTTTTTCTTTTCTATTTTTTGACAAATGTATGTCTATTGATAATCCCAAATCTATTTTTAAGAGATAGCTATAATTGCCTTACTCTCATAGATAATCATGGTATCCTGCTAAAAGAATGAATGGTTATTTAATCAGATCATTGTTTCTTTCTGAAACTATGATTGTTTGATTTCTATACTATTTCGTTCTCACTTGCTACAGTGTAAAATCTTTTTTGATGATAAGTAAACTGTAGTTTTACCTTCTAGAGTTATGACTGTTTTATATCGATATAATCTGCTAAACTATATGTGTTTTATTCGTATGATAATATGTGACTATCTTACGGGGAATATTCTTCCTAACTTTTGACTCTCTTAGTCTCATGAGTCAAATTACAGCTGTTCTATTCTAACGCTATTTTTTTTTGATTTATCAAAATGTTTTTCACCCTACATGTTTTTTTTTTTACTGTTATGAAATAATGGATTTATTCAGTATTCTCTCTGAAACTGTGGCTTTTTTTCTGATAGAAAATTTGCGTTGTTATTTGGTAAAACATGCCTCATTCTAATGAATAATTTGTAATGGTTTTTGCTAAAGTGTGATTTGTTCTACTCTGATGGGTAGTTTACATTATTATTTACTGAAAGAAAAAATTATAGCAATGTGACATTCTAAGACTAGGACTGTTTTCTTTCGATGGCGTAATTCGTAGTGTCTCTTGCTAAATCTACGACTGTTATATTCTGACAGGTGATTTGTAAATTTTCTTTTTAAAATCGTGACAGTCAAACCTATTTTGTAATTCACAGCATTTTCACTTTATTTTACAGGACATTGTGCTCTTATTTGTTATAAAATAACTCTATAAATCAAATAACTAATTTATAGCGTACTGTTGTACACGACGTTTACGAAATTCACGATAAACTAACTGTTAATCAAATGCGCAACACAAAGCGCATTCTGGTATGATTTGTTTATTTGCTTCGGATATTAGCGCAATGCTACACAGATACCACTTGCGCTAACCAACCCTAATTAGAGGCAAGGCAGCTAGTCAACAGCTCCTACAATTAACTTTCGGGTTTCTCTAATCAAATATTGAGATTTGACGAGTACTCTCGACCTCCCAATGCAGAGCATGATTTTGAGGAAACGGGATGCGAACCATGGACCATTGGGTTTACATTTCGACATGCTAGCCTAAAACCGCGCCAAACTCTTGTGATAAGAAAAAAATCGAGTGTATTAAAGAGAATACCTTTAAAGTGAAGAAAATGTCAACCTGCTCAGAATACTGTTATCAATGTTAGAATGGTTCGAAGTCAGAAAATGTCTGTTTCCTAATTCTTAATTTGTAATATTGGGTAGAAAATATATTACATACATATCGAACAAGCTACATTCATATTCTTAAACAGACGAAATTAGCAAGTACTATGAAGAATTGTATTTTGAAAAATTAATAGCCTGTTTTACAATATTACATGAGTGTAGTAAGAGCAACTGCTCTACGAGGACAAAATCAATTAAACTGCTTAGTTTGAAAATTGATTTTGAAAATAAGAACATGCGCAGGAACAGCGATGTTGTGCAGCTGGTGGACAAGGTATTTCATGCATTATTCAAAATGCTATCTAGCGACGAGAAGGTGGTTACATGAAGTCATTTTTATAACTATAGTAATAAAATATTAACATATGTATCACGTAGTAGTTGAAGTCTACTATAAGATACAACAACTTTGTGTAGTATAAAACTTTTAGTTATGTCTCTCGGAATTATTATATCTTGTTTGTCAACACAATAGTTTTTTTTAATGATATTAGGATACCACCTTGAATGCTTTTTACTCTGTGTAGTACTTGTATGAAATAAACCCAGTACTTGGCTTACACTTGATTAAGTAACTTATTTGTTTAGAATAGCTCCAATCTTTTACTGGCTAACTTCAAACTTGTTCTGACATTTGATTGACCACAAACATGTAATAAACTGACTATATTGTTTGTTTGGAAATAGATTCTGTGATTAACTAATGAAAGATAAGTAATAAACAAACTCGATTTCTTTATAAATAACTTCTGTGGTTAACTAAATAGACAAGTGTAAATTAACTTTGTTTAGAAATAGCTTATGTGGTTAACTAATGAAAAACGTAATAAACTAATACTGTTTGTTTAGAAATAGCTTCTATGGTTGAATGGTGAATGTGACATAGTACTTCTTTAGAGGTTTTAGTGAATATATTTATGTGACTGGCAAATTATAATTTGAGAAAACATATTACTTTCTGTCTGACGAAAATTGTATAATTGAAAATCGATTATTTCGTTATAAAGTTTCTTGTGTCTTACTGACGAGAGTCATGTAATCAATTCACCTTATGTTTCAGAAATATCTAGCGTATGCCTAGTGAAAGTCATTTTATTGACTAAATATGTACTAAGTTTTAAAAATATCTCAATGTTTGGCTAAAACAAAGTATATGATTATCAAAAAATAATTTTGTTTAGATATTATTTCAATAATTTACAAACACGAGCCATCCCATGTGATTAATTATGTTTGTTTAAAATAGGCCGTGTTTTCTAGCTTCTTTAAACTTTACTTAATGATAAACTGTCGTTTTATTGAATACAAAGCTTGAATATAAAACTGAAGAATGTTTTTGATAGTTTGTTTACATATCAATCTTCTTTCAAATGAGTACTGAATAATAAGCATATGAATCGCTATTCACTTTTTTATAACATTTTCATGAAGACTTGTTCTTTTTTAATTTACTTAAATCTTAGATCATTGTCTAGAAACAGGGGTGACATTCTGCCGGTACTCACCGGTACTGAGTATCGGAACTTATTTTTAAGACGGTACTACCGGGACTTATTTGAGCTGCTTTGTCGTTTTTTGTACTTACACGTAGAATATTTTTTCTTTTTCAAAAATAGGTCCACTTCATCCAGTTGAATACCTTTACGTTTTTTGAGAATTTCACCCTTGCCTAGAAAGATCCAATTCTGAAAATGTATAAAATATTAAATGCCGTGTTTCGCCCTTAAATTACTAACTGAATGGTTTTAGTTTGAATAACATAGCAAATATATCACAACACTGACGTGTTTCTCGTGGTAATTATATCTTATAAATAAACAATTCTACCATTTGCCTCAAAACAGCCTTAAAGGTAAAATAACGTATCAGACGTTTTATTTTTTAAAGAGGGCGATATATAGTGAAGACGAGAAAAAGCTAAGTTCTCGCAATTTTGTTTTTAATCATGGTCCAATTAATATTCTTCTCAATTTTTTACAAGAATGCTAATCAATTTCAAGTTATTTTTTAAATGGCTTTTTTTAGGTTGTGCAATTTTATATTAATGATTACTAGTACTAAACAATAAACTAGGCTTACATTCGTTTGCTGTAGTGTCGAACTTTTACGTTAGATCGTAAATTAATAGGCCTATTTGTCATTTCTTAAGACGTTAATGTTTAAGTAAAAAGACAACAAAGTAGAACAAAGCTGTCATTATAAGAACACTATTAGGCCCAATTAATATGAAGCAAATACCTAACTTTAATGCTTTAAAAAATTAAATCAATTATAGCACATCGTTTTGTTCAACGTTTTTGTTGCATGAATAAAATCACTATACAAACTAGCAGAAAGGTACAAATTAAATAAAGATTACATGAAAGCCATTAAAACATGGATGCAAAAACACAAATAAAGAATATTTACTCAACATGTTTCGAGAAGTACAATCTCCCAATGAAGAGAAGTTGCAATTACTAAATTATTAATACTAATTCCAAACTTGGTTTATGTTTGTTTGCCGCGTTGTTAGTATCGAGCAGCGATTAGCATTTGTTGTCTCCATCCGCCTCTTGTTTCTTTTATCATATCAAAGGCGCTATATTCTCTTATCTGTTTTGAGTACGAAAAAAAAAGTATAACCATAAATAATCAATTAATAAAACAAAATAAAGTAAATAATAAATAACTAAATAACCTATATATATTCTCTACAAATATTATTCCACTGATAATCTGGTTACTGAAAATGGAATAAATATCTCTTGTTTATTATATTATATATTAATAATCTACTTTTTTCCTATCAAAATGTGTCGGATAATACCTTAAATGATAATTTCATACTTCTTGAAACACATAAAAAAATAACTTATTTGATCATATGAAATATATCTCAGTCAATGAGCCAACGTTTTTACTAATTTATCATTCGAAGAATAAAAAAGTCTATAATATATCTGAAAGAATACAAGTTACCGCGAATCTTTGAAAAAAAAACTGTTTAAAGGGGCGATGGCTTCTTAATAACAGAAAGTTGTATTGCAATTATAAATTAGTTTAGCAGGGATCCTAGCGAGTTGTAATGGGAAAATCTCCTAGAAGTAACTGTCTTGTAGAGAAACATTATGAACTTGTAATTAACAAGAAACGTACGTGTGGCTGTAGCCGAGGCAGTAAAGAACTGATAAAGTGTAACTTACGGTATTTGTATGGATAAAGGAAAACGGAACGTGTTAACCAGAAGGAAACGTACGAATAGCCCTTGTAAATAGTACTGAAAAACCTGGGAATATGTAATAAGAAAGTTATGAGTATTCTGGAAAAAGAAAATTATTTTTAACTAAGGAGGTGTATGAATTACTTATCATCAGGTTAATTCATACACTCCCTTAGATTAAAAAATGGGTCTCTAGTAAGGTAACTAAAAATGTATGGGTAGTCATGGTGATACATAAAATGTTGAGAATCATTAACTACAAAGAAACGTATTATTATCTAAGACAGAATAAAACTATTAAAGTTGATTACGTTTCTACCAGTTATTAATAGAAAAAGATTATGTTAATGTTTATCTATATATCATGGAGTATATTACGTTATTGAGGCTGGCAATTACAAAATTTATCTTCAATAGCTGTTTGAGGATACTTAAATACAGAAGTCTAAATAGTAAAGACAGAAAAAGGCGCATTACATATAACTAGCGTATGAAGTTTTGTTTTCCAAAGCTATCGGTACCATACACAAAATTACACCATATCAAATTCATTTATGTTTTTCTTCAGAGACCTCGATGGTGCAGATAAAAAAATAAACTATTAAAGTTTACCATGCTTTTAATATTTTGAAGCAGTCTTTATTAAAGATAGATTACTAACCTAATAAAGATTATTTTGATATCTTATAGATAGAGAAATAGCTATGTGAAGTATTTCGTGAAGATTTATCCTTCGAAACAGTGAATATAGTAAAAGAGCCTCTTTTGTATTAAAGATATATTGAATTGTCGTATTTTCCAAAGCTTAGGGTTGATACTGAGAACAAACTTCAATCTTTACTCTAACATAACAAACTTTCAATTCACAAATATCGATGCTAGAAGCCACTGCCATGTAAATGTGTCATGACAGTAACGGCTGTCGGCAAACACATTCATAGTTGTCTGAATATGGTATGTGAACCAGCACCTGGTTGGTCGATTTAAAAGAAGAAATTAATCATTGTAGACAGGCCAGAAAATGAAAGGTTCTTCTCCATCCAAGCAACTAACGGTCTCTCCTAACTTGTTGGCAAGTGCACCCAGCCACTTTGAAGCAACCAGATTAGTGCTTTGATACACAGGAGAAATACCCAAATTGCTTCTATTCTGGAATCAAAATAAAAATTAATGATTAAATGCGCAACGGTAACCCATTTATTCACTTTAAACAACACGTACAACAAAACTTCACATTTCAAAAAGTCTTTTCCTCATACTTCATAGAGTATAAGCATAAGTTGGTATTTTTAATGATCGTTTTGTAAAATTCTAAGCTTGTCTAAAAGTCTATATTTAGTATAATACTATCGAATTTTTACAAGTGTAGATATGATAGAATTCTCCAAACTTCTACAGGTATACAATTGACATGGTGCTCCAAATTCCTACATGTGTACATTTGATATAATGCTTCAAGTTTTTTTTACAAGTGTACGTTTGGTAGAATACTCCTAAATTTCTATAAAGGTACAGATTCGTTAGAAAACAAACAGGGTCTTGCAAACACAGTTAAGAAAATAGATATATTTCAGTCAGTTTACTTCTCAAAAGTTTCTTGAAACATCCTGCTCTTTCTGCTAATATGAAGTTCTGGAAACTTTAGCGTTTATACTTATGTAGATAGGCAGGCATATCTTGGTGATCAGGGAACTTGACTCATAACACAGCCCTGCGAATTTAAATTTCATAAACGTAGTTTTGGTTTTAATAGCGGATTTTCTGTAATGTAATTCCGCTACGCTGATTTCGAAAATAATATTAATTTTTTTCTATCACGTAAGGATTTTTTACATATCTGGAAGAAAAAAACTCTTACTTAGATCAAATAATTATTTTGTTTACCACAATGAACATTTTTTATTATTATGTTTGTAAACAAAAATACAAACAAACTGAAGAAAATGGAAGAACATTGATGTCCAACGAATATGCATCCTCATTCATTCTGATTTGTGTGTGTGTGTGTGTGTGAAATATACGTCTTTTAATCTCAAAACTACGTGCTGTGGTCTTTCTTTTATGTATTGCGTTATGACGTTTTGT